>NW_017732066.1:562037-567978 GCF_001890085.2 Hipposideros armiger
CACAGGACCTTGAGCTTAGAGGCCATGAGCTGCTAATGGGAAGCCAGATGGCGACTGGTGCCCTTCCCAACAAAGATTGAAGAACAACAACTTGGCTGGTCCTCTTCCCCAATTCCCCAACACTGTTCCCCTCCCCCAATTCCCCAATAAAATCTAAATAGTGATAGTGGACATCCATGTGTTTTCCTAATCTAGAGGAAAAGTTTTCAGCTTTTCACTAGTGAATATGACATTAACTGTGGGTTTGTTTTATATAACCTTTATTCTGTTGAGATAGATCCCTTCTGTACCCACTTTGTTGAGAGTTTTTATCATAAAAGGATATTGAATTTCGTTAAATGCTTTTTCTGGATCTATTGAGATGATCATATGGTTTCTATCTTTTATTTTATTAATGTGATATATCATGTTGACTGATTTATAGATGTTGAACCATCCTTGCATCCCTGGGGTGAATCATACTTGGTTATGGTGTAAAATCCTTTTATTGTATTGTTGAATCCAGTTTATTAATATTTTCTTAAGAATATTTGTATCTATGTCCATCAAGGATATTGGCATATATATATATAAGTATGCACATATATATATACACACATACCCATATCCTTGATGGACATAGACACAGAGGGTGCCAAAAAAATGTATACACATTTTAAGAAAGGAAAAACTATTAAAATTATGAGGATTGTAACCACTTTGAGCCCCTTTTGTAGTTGCAGAAGTCAAACGTGACTTATATTCATCCTTTGTTATTGGTATATATTGAGTATTATGATTTTAATACTATATATATATATATATATGTTTTTTGTGTTTTTTTGTAAAGTCTTTGTCTGGTTTTGGTATCAGGGTAATGCTGGCTTTGTAGCATGAGCTTGGAAGCAGTCCTTCCTCTTGAATTTTTTGAAATTGTTTAAGAAGGATAAGTATCAGTTCTACTTTGAATGTTTAGTAGAATTCAGCTGTGAAGCCGTCTGGCCCTGGATTTTCATTTTTCGGGAAGTTTTTTGATTACTGCTTCAATTTCATCACTAGTCATAGGTCAGTTTAAATTTCGTATTTCTCCTGGTTCAGTCTTGGAAGGTTATATACTTCTAGAAATTTATTCATTTCTTCTAGGCTGTTGAATTTGTTGGCATATGTATATTTTTTTCCAGTCAATGAAAGGGGAACTTTATTGAAGCCCCGGGGCCAAGGGGTTTGGGCAGGAGGCCACCCTGTGGGCCAAGGAGGTGCTGGAGGAGCCTTATGTGACCTTCTTCTTGGGGCGTAGGTTGTTGGTGTGGCCACACTTCTTGCGGCAGTTGACAGCACGGGGATGCAGGCGAGCGGAACACTTGCGGCAGATCATCTTGTCACAGTTGTGCTTCTGGGCAAGCTGGCGGAGGGAAGGCTCAACGATACCACTCGCAGACGAAGCACCAAGTGCAGAGTGGACTCTTTCTGGATATTACAGTCTGAGAGAGTGCGGCCATCCTCCAGCTGTTTGCCTGCAAAAATCAGATGCTGCTGGTCAGGTGGGATGCCCTCCTTGTCTTGGATTTTAGCTTTGACATTCTCAATAGTGTCACTGGGCTCGACCTCAAGTGTGATGGTCTTGCCCGTCAGGGTCTTCACAAAGATCTGCATCTCTGCGTCTGCTGGGGAGGCTGCTCCGCCGCCTCATTGAAAAGAAAGAGCGGCATATAATTTTTTGTAGTTTCCTTTAATGATTTTTTTTCCCTGTGGTGTCAGTTGTAACTTCTCTTTTGCTTCTGATTTTATTCTATTGGATTCTCTCTCTTTTATCTTGATTAGTTTGACTAAATGTTTATCGATTTTGTTTATCTTTTCAAAGAAACAGCTGTTTGTTTTATTGATCTTTTCTATGGTTTTTAAATTTTCTATTCTGTTTATTTCCACTCTGATTTTAACTATTTTCTTCCTTATATTTTGTTTGTTCTTCTTTTTCTAATTCCTTTAGATGTAGAGTTAGGTTGTTTAGTTGGGCGTTTTCCTGTTGCTTAATGTAGGTCTGTATAGCTATAAATTTCCCTCATAGAACTGCTTTTGTTGTATCCCATAAATTTTGCAAAGTTGTGTTTTCATTTTCATTTGTTTCAAGACAGTTTTAAAATTTTCTCTTTGATCCATTGATTGTTTAGCAGCATGTTGTTTAGTCTCTACATGCTGGTGTTTTTCTAGTTTTCTTCCTGTAGTTGATTTCTATCTATTGATGTGAGTGCGGATTAACATCCTCTACTATTATTGTATTACCGTGGATTTCTCCCTTTCTGTCCAATCATAATTGCTTTGTATATTTAGGTGCTCTTATGTTGGGTGCATAGATATTTACGAATGTTATATCTTCTTCAATTCACTCTTTTGTAATTACGTAATGTCCCTCTTTGTCTTATTTTTACATATTTTTGTTTTAAAGTCCATTTTGTCTGATATTAGTACTCCATCTTTCTCTTCATTTCTTTTTACATGGAATGCCTTTTTCCATCCCTTAACTTTCAGTGTGTATGTATCTTTCACATTGAAACGAGTCTTTTATAAACAGCATATAAATGGATCATGTTTTCTAATCCATTCAGCTACCCTATGTTTTTATTGGAACATTTAATCAATTTACATTTAAAGTAATTACTGGTAAGTATATACTCATTGCCATTTTGTTACTTGTTTTTTGGTTGTTTTTATAGTTCTCTGTTCCTTTCTTCTTTCTCTTGATCTCTTCCCTTGTGTTTTGCTGGTTTTTGTTAGTGTTTTACTTGAGCTTCTTTCTTTTTATTTTTGTTATATCTTTTGTAGAGTTTTGGTTACCATGACATTTATTTATATCATTCTATATCTACTTTAAGCTGTTAGGCATTTAAGTTTGAAAATTTAAGTGTTGTGTATCTACTACTTATTTTAGCTTGAGTTGAGTTTGATAAATGTTTCTTTTGACCTTCCTAATAGCTTATTAAATGTCTGAGTCACTGTATTTATTAAGTATTTGGCTTTACCTGTAAGATTTTATTCTTTCTAATAATTTCTTATTTCTTGTTATGGCCAAGCCTTTTTATGTAATTCTCTGTAGGATCTATAATTGTCCTCATTTTACAGATAAAGAATCTGAGGTATAAAGAAGTTAAATAGTTTGCCTAGAGTTTACAAAGCTAGTAACAACAAAGCTAAGGCTTAGACCCAAGCAGCTTCTCTCTTCCCTTACTCATCACACTGCTACCAACCCCCTTACAGAGAAAGCACCTGTACCTGAAAGTGTGAACTGTCCATATTACAGACATGACAGGCAGATCTAATGAAGGGCAGAGGAGCTTTGCTCTAGAGGGTCTCCAAAATTGATTTCAAGACAAGCATGGCAGATGTATCTGTCAAGTTTCCTTCCCTGGATTTTCATGGAAGCCCAGGACAGGACAGAATCTCCTGAAACTGTCATGTGTGTTCTAGAAGTAAGCAAATGCCATACTTCCTGCTTGCTGATGAAGCTAGATGCGGTCTTACCAGCCACTGATAGACTTACTTTTCTTCCTGGACCACTGAGCCAAGAAGGCTTGGTTTTGAACAAGAGGAGAGACCCTGCAAGGGTCTGTCTCATAACTATTAAATGGATTGAAAATAGGCTTAAAGAAAGATGCGACCAAAAGGCTATGGTTGTTGGTAGAAAAAAGGCATCAGTTTTGACTCAGGTTATCAAGAAAGGGTTCCTTGAGATAATGGTCCCTGACCCACTTGGGCAAGGAGAGACATTCTAAGCAGAGAAAAAGCATGAGTGAAGGTCTAGGATCAAACTGCACACCATGTATCTGGGATCCAGAAATGATGCAGTTTAGCTGCAACATCAGATTGTGTGTGAGAGTGGGGGAAGATAAGGCTGTCAGTGGAAAGTTCAGCCATTATATTAATGGCTTTGAACCCCAAGCTAAGGCATTTGAGTTTGACTAACCAGTGATGAGCTCTCAAAAATTATCAAGGAAGAGAAAGGATAAGATTTATGTGTAAGGAAATAGAACTGGCCACAATCTGTAGAATAGAAGAAATAAACTGGAAGAAAGGGAGAGGCTGTCAGTTCAAAGACTAATTAGGAATCCATTTAAATAATTGAAGCAGGAGGGGCCAGCCGAGTGGCTCAGTTGGTTAAGAGCATGAGCTCTGAGCAACAGGGTCACCGGTTCGATTCCCACATGGGTCTAAGCTGAGCTGCTGCTGAGCTGCCAACGGGTGGCAGGATGGCTCAGCTGGTGAGAGCACGTGCTCTTAACAACAAGGTTGCCNCTGTTGTTCAGCATCTTAGCTGTAGAGTGCAGTGTCACTGGCCCTCATATGTGGGATCCGAACTGGGGCCCTCTGGCATCCCAAGCCAGTTCTTAACTATCACGCCACTCGGCCGGCCCTCACTGTGGTTTTAATTTGCCTTTCCTACATGATTAGTGATGAAATGATGTTGAGCATCTTTTCATATGTCTATTGGCCATCTGTGTGTCCTCTGTGGAAAAATGTCTATTCAGTTCCTCTGCCAATTTTTTAATTGGATTGTTTGGGGGTTTTTTGCTCTTAAGTTGTATGAGTTCCTTATATATTTTGGATATTAACCCTTTATCAGATGTATCATTTGTAAATACCTTCTCCCATTCAGTAGGTTGTCTTTTCATTTTGTTGATGGTTTCCTTCACTGAGCAAAAACGTCTTAGTTTTGTTGTAGTACCACTTGTTTGTTTTCTTTCCTTTATTTCCCTTTCTTGAGGAGACATGTCCAAAAAGATACCACTAAGAAGATGTCAGAGAGTTTACTGCCTATGATTTCTTCCAAGAATTTTATGTTTTCAGGTCTTACATTTAAGTCTTTAATCCATTGTGAGTTGATTGTTGTATATGTGTAAGAAAGTGGTCTGATTTTATTTTTTGCACATATATATCCAGTTTTCCCAGCACCACTTATTGAAGAGATTGTCTTTGCTTCATTGTATATCCTTGCCTCCTTTTTCATAGATTAATTGATTTATTTCTGGGCTCTCTATTCTATTCCATTGATCTATATATCTGTTTCTATATATCTATCTTTATGCCAGTATCATATTGTTTTGATTATTGTAGCTTTATAGTATAGAATAGTTTGATATCAAGAGGTGTGATAGCTCCCACTATCTTTTTCTCAAGATTTCTTTGGCTATTTGGGGTCTTTTATGGTTTCCTATAAATTTTAGGATTAGTTACTGTAATCATGAGAAGAATGCCATTGGTATTTTGTTAGGGATTGCATCAAATCTGTAAATTGCTTTAAGTAGTAAGGATATTTTAACAATGTTAATCCTTCCAATGCATGGGCAAGGTATTTCCTTCCATTTATTTGCAGCTTCTTCAATTTCTTTTTTTTTTTTTTAGCTAAGCCATCCTGCCACCTGTTGGCAGCTCACCGGCAACTCAGCTCGGGCCAGGAATCGAACTGCTGTTGCTCAGAGCTCGCACTCTTGAGTGAGCTCTTAACCAACTGAGCGACTCAGCCCGCCCTTCAATTTCTGTATTCAATATCATTCATAGTATTCAGAGTACAGGTTTTTAACCTCTTTGGTGAAAATTATTCCTAAGTATTTAATGCTTTTTGATGCAATTGTAAATAGGATTGTTCTCTTAATATCTCCTTCTGATCATTGGTTATTGGTGTACAGATATGCACAGATTTCTTTATGTTGATTCTGTACCCTGAAATTTTATTGAATTCATTTATTAGCTCTAATGATTTTTTTTTTGGAGTCTAGGATTTTCTATAATAGTATCATGTCATCTGCAAATAATGAGAGTTTTACTTCTTTCTTTTCAATTTGGATGCCTTTTATTTATTTTTCCTGTCTGATTGTTGTGACTAGGACTTCCAATACTATGTTGAATAGAAATAGTGATAGTGGGGGCCGCCGGAGTGGCTCAGTTGGTTAAGAGTTGGTTTAAGAGCTGG
>NW_017732066.1:573353-601158 GCF_001890085.2 Hipposideros armiger
AAAAGAAATATGGGGTTCAGCTGCCAGAAAATGCAGTAAAAGCACTTTTCCTTCTTACTAAGTAGGGCTAAAATCCCTGGACATTACATATAAATAAAACATAAGAAGATTTAAAAGTAGAGAGAAGACAGACCTATTAGGGATCTCGGGAGTTGAAAAATGACATGGCAGTGAATTCCTAAGATTTTATTTTGCCATTTGTATTCCAGAGTCTCATAACATAATACTCAAAAGCATTTGTCTAGGGTTTGATTTTTTAAAAAAAATTCACTCATCATGCAAAGAATCAGGAAAATCTCAATTTGAATGAAAAAAATCAAGAAATAGATGCCAACACCAAGATGATACATGTGTTAGAACTATAGGACAATGATTTTAAACCAATCATAATAAAAATGCTCTAAGAAATTATGAACACATATGAAACAAATGGAAAAAATAGAAAATTTCTGTGAAGAAATAGAAAATGTAAAGAAGAATGAAATGGAAAATTTAAAGGAAAACCACAATAAATGAAAGAAAAATTTCAATGGATGAGAGAAGAAAGAATCAGCAAATCTAAGATAAAAAAATAGAAATTTCCCCCATATGAATAACAGGGAAAATAGACTAAAAGAAAGAAAAGAAAAAAAGAATAGAGGCTTAGGGGCTTATGGAATTATTTAAAAAAAAAATCTATCATTCATGTATTTGAACTCCTAGTAGTAGAGGAGAGAAAGGGGCAGAGCTCAAAAACTTCTCAAAGAGGGAACGGCCAAGTGGCTCAGCTGGTTAAGAGTTCATTTGGAAGTGCCAGCTCTGAGCAGCAGGGCTGCGGTTTGAATCCCACATTGAGGGCCAGTGATGCTTTCCCTCTACAGCTAAGATGATGAACAATAGCTCAACCTGGAACTGGGCTGCTGTGAGTCCCCAGCAATGGTGTAGGCTGCAGCGGGGCTGCAGTGGGCTGCCATGAGCTACGTGAGTGGCTGGCAGCCAGCATGAGCGGCGGGCAGCCAGTGTGAGCTGCCGGGAGCCTCTGTGAGTGGCCGACCAATGACCGGTGAAGAGCACAATGATCATACCAACATGGGCCAGTGAAGCGACATCCTCCACAACTAGCCTGAAAAACAAAAACAGCAATTTGTCTACCTGTTTGTTCCCCTTCCCCAATTCTGCAACGCTGTTCCCCTCCACCCAACTCCCCAATAAAATCTTAAAAAAAAAACTTCTCAAAGAAATAATAGTTGAAAATTACCCACATTTGACAAAAGATATAAACCTTGAGAAAATCCCAAATAAGATAAACCTGAAACATTACACACACACACACACACACACACACACACTCACCCACACACACACACACACACACACACACTCACTCACACACACATACCAGCGTGCCAAAAATATATATACAAGTGGACCCTTGGTCAACATTATTCAAGCAGTAGTTTGCCATAATCAGAAGTGTCCGGATGCTGATGGTAACCACTTTGAGCACCGCTCGTAATTGCAGAAGTCAAATGTGACTTGTATTCCTCTTTTGTTATCAGTATATATTATTACAACTAATAGTTTTTTTCTTTCTTAAAATGTGCATACATTTTAAATATATACAAACACACATCATAGTTAAGCTTCTGAAAAATAAATGCAAAGAAAAAAATCTTACAAGTAGCCAGAGAAAAATGATGCCTTACTTATGGGGAAAACAATTTAAATGATAGCAGATTTCTCTCAGAAACCATGGAACCAGAAGACAGTGGCACAACATTTTTTTTTTAATCTTGAAAGAAAAGAACTATCAACCTACAATTCTATATCTAGTGAAAATATCTCAGTAATGAAGGGGAAATCAAAATGTTCTCAGATGAAGTAAAACTCAGGGAATTTGTGGGTATATCTTTAAAAATAGAATATAGAACCACCCTGCACAATGGCTAAAGGAAGTTTTCCAAACACAAAAGGAAATGAAAAAGAAGAAATCAGAGAACAACATGAAATAAGTAAAAAGAGTAAGCAAAAATAGGCTTACCCTTTTCTCCTGAATTTTCTAAATTATGTTTGCTGATGAAAACATAAATTATAACATGATCTAATATGGTTCTCAGAATATGTAGAAGAAATACTTAAGACAATTATATTATAAATGGGGGAGGGTAAAAAGACATAAAGAGTGATAAGTTTCTATACTTCACTTAAGCTGGTACAATGTCAGCACCAGGAGATTATGATAAGTTATTTATATATAATGAAATATCAATGGCAACATATATAAACAACACATTTCTAAATAGTTCATGAGTCAAAGAGGAAGTTTCAAGGGAAATTTAAAAAACACATTGAACTTAAAGAGAAAATACAACATCAAAATTTGTGGGACACAGCTAGATCAATGCTGGGAGGAAAATTCACAGCATTAAATACTTATATTGGAACAGAGAAGTGTCAAATCAATAATCTAAGCCTCCCACCCCGAAACATAAGAAAAAAGAGCAAAGTAAACCCAAAGCAAGCAGGAAGAAAAATAATAAAGGTATAATTTAAAAATCGGTGAATTTGAAAACAGAAAAATAATAGAGAAAATCAAATAAAGAAAAAGCTAGTTCTCTAAAAAAATTTTTAAAAGAAAGAAATAAAGAAAATTCTCTAGCTGCTAGAGTCTAGCAAGACTGACAAAGAAAAAAAAAGAGAAGATGTAAATTATAATACCAGGAATGGAATGGCATATCACTACAGATTCTGCAGACACCAAAAGGGTGATAACAATGTAATTTGTAGAAACAACTCTATACACATAAGTCTGATAACTTAGATGTAATGGACCAATTTCTTAAAAAGCACGAACTACCACACCTGCCCAATATGAAATGATAGTTTGGATAGCCTTATAACTATTAATGAAATTGAATCCCTAATTTAATATCTCTCAAAAAAGAAATCTCAAGGCTGTGGTAATGATTTCACTGGAAAATTCTACTAAGCATTTAAAGAAGAATCAGCACCAATTCTACCCAATGTCTACTCAGAAAATAGAGAAGGAAACACTTTCCAGTTCCTTTTATGAAGCCATTATTACCCTACATCAAACCAGAAAACAACAGCACAAAATGGGAAAACTGAACACTCTGAATATAGGTGCAAAATTGTTTTATAAAGTATTAGCAAATAGAATTCAGTGATATATGAAAAGAATTATATATCATGACTAAATGGGGTTTACTCCAGGTAGGCAAGGCTGGATCAATATATGAAAACCAAACAATGTAATTCACCATATTAAGAGGCTAAAGAAGAAAAATCACAAAATCATGTCAACTGTTGCAGAAAAAGTTCTTGACAAAATCTAATAACCGTTCACAATTAAAACTCTCAGAAAACAAGGAAGAGAGGGGAACTTCCTCAACTTGATAAAGACATCTACAAAAATCCTACAGCTAACCTCATACTTAATGATGAAAGACTGAATGTTTTCTCTTAAAAGATTGGGAGCTCTCATCAATGTAATAAGGCAAAAAAGAGAAATACAAGGCACACAAATTATAAAGGAATAAATAAAATCATCCTTATTTACAATGACATCATTGTCTACATAGAAAATCCCATTCTCCACAGAGAATCTCCAAAAACTCTCATAGAACCAAAAGTGACACCACAGGATTCACAAACAAAAAAATCATTTGTATTTCTATACACTAAGAATGAATACTTGGAAGCTAAAATTAAAAATATAATACTATTTACAATCACTGAAAAAAAGAAATACTTAAATGTAAACCTTTAAAAATCATGGATAAGACTTGTAAGCAAAACAAAACAAAACAAAAAAAAAACACTGATGAAAGAAATCAAAGAAAACCTAAATAAATGAAAAAGCATACTGTGTTCATGGTTTGAAATACTCAACTTAGTAAAGATGTTAACTTTTTCTAAAGTGATATGCATGTTGAATACAATTTCTATTAAAATCCCCAGAAGATTTTTTTGCAGATATTAACAAGATTATTCTAAAATTTATAAGGAAAGGCAAAAGAACTAGAATATTTTGAATAAAAAAGAATAAAATAGGAGGAGTTAGTCTACTCAATTTCAAGGCATCATATAGATAGCTGTGGTAACATCATATAGGCGTGGTATTGGCAGAAGGATGGACACACAGGTCAATGGAACAGAAGACCATGAAGGAGACGCACACAAGAACAGCACTGATTTTTTTGAAAGAAATTAAAAAATGATCCAATGGAAAAGTCATCTTTTCAGCAAATGATGCTAGAACAATTGGATATCCACAGACAAAAATAAATAAAAAGAATCTTGACTTAAACCTCATACATCATACAGGAATTAACTCAGTGTGGAGCACAGATTTCAATGTAAAACATAGAACTTTTAAAAGAAAAGATAGGAAGGCTCGGTAAAGAGTTTTTAAGCATGACACAAAAAGCACGATTCATAAAAAAAATTCAATAAATTGGACTTCATCAAAATTTATACTGCTTGTTCTGCAACAGACCTCATTAAAAAGATGAAAGGACAAGCTATAGACTAGACTTAAATATTTGCAACTTCATACCTAGCAAACGACTCTTACCTAGAATAAAACTTTTTCAAAAGTCAGCAGTATAAAAATAAATAGTCTGATTAGAAATTTGATTAACTCCATGAAGAGACATTTCACTGAAGAAGATATATTTATGGCAGATAAGCATGTGGGAAAAAAATTCAGCATCACCAATCATCAGGGAAATGCCAGTTCAGACCCCAATGAGATATCATCACACACATGGCAAAATGATAAATAAAATATACTGACAATACCAAATACTGGTGAGAGGCAGAACAACTGTTCCAAATTATTCCCTCTTATATGTTGCTGATGGGAATATAAAATACTATGGCCACTCTGGAGAGCAGTTTTGCAGTTTCTTAAAAAACTAAACATAAGTGAAACAAATCAGACAGAGAAAGACAAATACTGTATGCTATCACTTATATGTGGAAGCTAAAAAACACACCAAAAAATTCTCAGAAAAAGAGATCAGATTTGTCGTTGCCACAGGTGGGGAAATTGTATCATGACTATAGTTAACACTACTGTATGGTATATTTGAAAGTTGCTAAGAGAGTAAATCCTAAAAGTTCTCATCACAAGAGAAAACAATTTACATTTGGGTTTTTGTATTGTTTTTTGTTTTGTATCTACATAGGGTGATGAATGTTAACTTATTACAGTTATCATTCCCCAACATATGTAATTGAAGTCATTATGCTGTATACCTTAAACTTATACAGTGCTGTATATCAATTATATCACAATAAAACAGAGAAAAACAAAAAGCTAAACATATGCTTACTATTCACCCCAGCAGCCACACTCCTGGGCATTTATTTCAGAGTGATGGAAACATGTCCACACAAATCCTATACACTATTGTTCATAGCAGCTTTATTTGTAATGGTCAAAAACTGGAATAAGTGAATGGTTAAACAAGGTAGTCCATCCACACCATGAAATGCTACTAAGCAATAAAAAGAAATCAACTAACTGTACAAAAAACAAGTTGGATCGTTCCCCAGGGTGTTGTTCTGAATGACTTGCATACTGAAAACATAAAAAGCCTATCTCAGAAGATCATATACTGGGTGATTCCATTTGAATACTATTTCAACAAAATTATAGAAATGGAGAACAATTTAGTGGCTGGCAGGGGTTAGGGATGATGTGGGAAGGAGGAAAGTGGGTGTGATTATAAAGCAGCAGCATGGGGGTAGATCTGTGTGTTGTTGGAATAGTTCTGTATTTTGATTTTGGTGGTGGTTACATGAATCCTCACATGTGATAAAATGACACATAACTACAGGGTGTGATAAAAAACTATGGTGAATGCTGCTGCCAAGTGACATCCAATGCAAAGGTGGGGATCTTCAATTAGGGAAGCAGTGCATCAAACCTTAGTAACAGTGTGTGACAAGTTTCAGTTTGTTTGTGCCATCAGTCGGGTGTGAGCTATGGTTGAGAGAAGGTATGTTTTAAAGTGTGCTGTAAATCATCCTCCATCATGACAACGCTCTGTGTCACATATCACTTCTGGTATATAGCAATTTCTTTCAAATAAAAACATTACGGTGTATCCTCATCCACTTTATTCACTGGATCTGGCACTGTGCAACTTCTGGCCCTTCCCCAAAGTCAAAATGATTCAGGACATTGAGGCAGCCATGACAGTGCATCTGAAGATATTCAGAAAAGAGGACTTCCAGAACTGCTTCAGAAAGTGGCAAGAATGATGGGATAAGTGTGTTCAAAGCAAGGAGGAGTATTTTGAGGGGGATGAATGGCAATGTGTTCTTTCCTGTAATAAATCTTTTTTAATTTAAACATCCACTGTTTTTATTGATCACGCTTCATGTGCAATACACTGTACTGATGTGACTTTCCTGGTTTTAACATTGTACTATAGTGATGTAAGATGTAACCACTGGGGGAAATTGGGCAAAGGATACAAAGGACTTCTCCTGTACTATCTGTTTAACTTCTTGTGAATCTATAATTACTTCAAAAATAAAAAGTGAAAAAAAATATTGTAAAGGAATTTAAAATCTGGAGAAGAACTGCTTGGGGAAGATGCTAGAGTTTGATTGGGAACACATTGAGTTGGAGGAGCTGGTATGATAACTGGATGGAGGTGTGGACAGACATCTTACAACACTGATCTGAATTTTGAGAGCATCTGAACCTGAGATGAGGTTAAATTAAGCTGCAGATCCTAGTGTGGTGGCTAAGGGAGAGAGTGGAGAAGAAGGAGAAAATAAGGATATTTGTGAGGAAAGAGGAAAAGGAAGAATTGATGGCAGGAGGAATTTGGGCTCAGGGTTAGCAGTAGGGCAGAATTGCTATTAACATAGGAGAGGCTTCCCGGAATCCTTTGATTTCATTAGAGAAAGCAAGGGTTTTCAAAATAGTGGATTGTACTTCAAAACAATTGGATTCTACAACCAGAGCTGCAATCAATTAGTGAGACATGTTACCTTAGATCAGCCACTTAATTTCTGGGTGTCATTTCCTTAGCAGAACATCTTAAAGTCAATATTATTAATCAGGTTGGTTTGGGGGTTGGGTCTACCCCACCTCGTTCATTTGGGGGCCCAGGTTGAGAGCCACAGCTCCCCAGGGCACATCTTCAAGGCAGATCTTCAGAGCATGTTTCAAGCCTTTGCTTGCTCATGTCTGCTAACATTCCTTTGCCAAGAAAGTGACAAATAATACTTGGGGTGGAGAAGAGTGCCCTACCCAAGGTGGATGGGGATAGGAAGTATTCACTGAATAATCCAGTGTTGATGTGGATTGGCTTTTGGGTTAGGCCAAACTTTGGTTCAGGATACTTGGAACAACCTAACCCTACCTGCTAAGATTGACACTAAAATTGCCTTAGTCTCTTCAAATCTTACTTGAAGATAGGAAAATTCCCAGCTGCCCTTGGACTGGCATTGTCGTCTTCTTAGAAGGCTGTCTGGCCTTGAGTCAGCCTCCTGGGAGCTGAGGCCCAGGGTGGTCACTAACCGTGGTGCGGAACATCGTTTTTCTGCCCCTCAGGTACTCCCTCCCCGTGTTCTACCCTGCTGGGTTGTTAGGACTCTGCATCAAAGAGCTCTTTTGCATTTTGTCATCTGCTTAGGTTTGGCCACTAAGGAACTATATCAGGGGATCATAGTGGGAAGGAAAATGAGGTTAGGTGTTTACTGCCTGTGAGATAGCCTTGGGCTTACTGTGGGATATCTTGAGGGACTGTGGAGTAGCCTTGGGTAACTATGCCCCTCCACCGAGTTCATTGTTCCTCTCATGTCAGGTTTTCTTACCATTTCTTCTCTTGAGTTCCAGTGTCCACTCCCTCCCTTTGGCTATTCAGACTATATGAGTAGGTAGTAACAGCATTACCATTACTAGCCTGGGTTTCTGAAATAACCCCATGTGGTTTACCTCTATTCATCCATATCTTTGTAGAGTCCTTTTATGAACCCTCCTCAAATAACCCTAACTTCAGTGTGCCGTCTCTTTCCTGCTGGGACCCTCCCTGATACAACTTTAGATTTCAGACAGGTCCATAGGAGTGCAAGGATTTCTGCCAGTTTTTGTTCGCTGCCATAACCCCAGTGCCTAGAAAAGCACCAGGCACATATAAGGTGTTCAATAAATATTTAAAAGATTCTTGAACGGATGAAAATAAATGAACCCTTCTTCTCACACAGAATGTGTGAGGCTTTATCTATTTAAAGGAGAAAACAATGTCGTGCTCTTCAATGCGGGAATGGGGAAAACCACTCAGAGGGACACCATCTCTGACTTTTTTTAAATCGTTTTTAAAATTGTGGTAAAACATAGAGAACATAAAATTTACCAGTCCAAGCATTTTTAAGGCTGCAGTTCAGTGGCCTTAAGCACATTCACGTTTACTGTGTACCATCACCACCATCCAGTGCCATAACGTGCTCATATTCTCAGACTGAAACTGTCTCCATTACACACTAGTTCCCCTTCCCCAGCCCCTGACAGCCACCATTCTACTTTCTGTCTCAAAGGATTGGACTACTGTAGGAACCTAATATAAGTGGAATCCTACAGTATTTCTCTTTTTGTGACTGGCTTATTTCACTTAGCATAATGCCCTCAAGGTTGATCCATGTTGTAGCAGGTGTCAGGATTTCCTTTTTAAGGTTGAATAATATTCCATTGTATGTATGTACCCCACGTTGTTTATCCATTCATCTGTTGATGGACACTTGGGTCGCTTCCACCTTTTGGTTACTGTAAATAATGCTGCTGTGAACATGGGTGTATAAATACCTGTTTGAGTTTCTGCTTTCGATTGTTTTGGGTATAGGCCCCCAAGTGGAATGGCTGGATTATATGGTAATCCTACCTTTAACTTTTTAAGGAACCACCGCGCGCTTTCCACAGTAGCTCTACCATTTGACACCCTACCAGCAATGTGCTAGTGTTCCCATTTCTCCACATTCTTCCCCAAACTTGCTATTTTCTGCATTTTTATTACAGTAGCCATCCTAATGGATGCAACGTGGTTCTGATGTGCATTTTCTTAATACTTTCCTAATACTTAGTGATGTTGAGCATCTTTCCATATGCTTATTGGCCATTTGCGTGTCTTCTTTAGAGAAATATCTATTCAAGCCCTTTGCCCATTTTTCAATCAGCTTATTTGTTGCTGTTGAGTTGTAGGAGTTTGTCATATATTCCGGATGTTAATTCTTTGTAAGATACCTGCTTGGCAAATATAATATTTCTCATTGGTGGCCTTTTCTCTCTGTTGATAGTGTCCTTCGATGCACAAACGTCTTTAATTTTGATGAAGCCCCATCTATCTCTTTTTTCTTTTGTTGCTGTGTCAAATCTGGAGGGTCAGTGGGGCATCATTGCAATGTGGAAATACAACAGCTTTTCTCAGTGAGACCCACACTCCTCTGTGGCCCCCACTTATCCACTAACTCAGCCTGTAGGACAACAGACTGTGAACTTCCGGATGGCAGGAAGTTTATATTCATCCTGGAGTCTTGCAACGTACTTCACAGCACAGAATGGGGGCTGAAAAAATTTTGGGTAAGTAAATAAAGGGGTCAATGAGTACATGGCTCTAGGAAGGAAAAAAATGGCCCCTCAGCAGGGCTGCAGAGCCTCAGGGATGCCTGTTTTCAAAAGCTCTTTCTTTCTTTCTTTCCCTCCAGTCCTGGGAGGATTCTTCTCAGTAGGACCTGGCTTTCATAGAATTGTTTGCAGCATAACAATACAGTTCTATAACTCTAAAGCAATGGACTAATTTCCCTCCTCCTCTAATGAAAGGGACATGTCTTTTGTGGGAAATCAGTGATTTATTGAGTGACCAAAGGCTGTTTCTGTTCCTAGTAGAGACAAGCTACTTGCTGAAGGTGAGGAGGTAGCAACATGACCACCTCCTTCTGAATAGGAAATTAATTTCATTGCCCCTGGTGTGTCCTTGCTAATTGGAAGCTGAGTTGCATCCTGATGTTCCCCCTCCAATGGACAGTCCTCCTCAGGACATCCAGTCCAAACACCTTTTTAATGATCTTCATGCATGTAACTCTCCTGTGAGTCCCCAAGGCTCTTGGAACACAAATTCAATACAAAATCAAAATGGGGAGCATTCGTTCCATAATAAAAGAAAATCTACTGAATGAAGCATGAACAGTTGTTAATTATCTTTTCCTATTTTTCATTTCTTTTAGGACTGCTGATGTTGCTATCAAATAAGGCACCAAAACTAAGGGAAAAGTAATAGGAGCAAAACATGAAATTAAGAAAATTCTGTCAATTAACTTTTTGTGCACATTGGGAAAAGGCTATCAGTATAAATCATGATTTGATTTTAGCAGTGGAATTTCCCAGTGAAATGTATATTTTTCTTGTCAGAGCAAGTTTGAAAGTCATGACATTTTAGAAAGAGCAGGGCCTGGATTTGAATCCTTGAGGTGCCTCTCCCCTTCTCCCTGTATGGTTTTGCACAATTTGTGTAACCAGCCTTAACTTCTATTTACTCATCCATAAAAGAGGGATATAATGAAAAAATTCCTTACAAAGCTGCTATAAGATTAAATGAAACAGCATTTGTAAAGCATGTGGCACATGCTCAATTAATAACCCCTCACCTCCCTGTCCCACTATAGGTGGCATTTTTTTGCGGATAAAACATTTTGGGGTAGACTTATTGTTAGGTGATTACCAACTTAAATAGCAGACCAGATGACCAAGGCCCTGTGGACAGAAAAAGAATTTTTTTTAAACTGGGGAAGGTTTTTTGTTTTGTTTTTTTTTTTTAGCTGAGCCGTCCTGCCGCCTGTTGCCAGCTCAGTGGCAGCTCAGCTCGGCCGGGCATCAAACCGCTGTTGCTCAGAGCTCACACTCTTGAGCGAGCTCTTAACCAACTGAGCCACTTGGCTGGCCCGAAAAAGAATTTTTTTAGACGTCTTCATCTCTGTTATACACTTACTCCTTCATCAAACATTTGTATGTGCTGTGAGAAAGGAGCTGCTGGCAGTGAAGGATCAACACCGGGCTTGGCCCTAGAAGCTTGGCCTGATTTGTAGTTTGCTTTTTCTTTCGTGACTTATTTCCAAATTGTCTCCAGATATTTAGGTTGATTTGGGGAGCTGTCGCGACCATGTTGGTCAGTGTCTGAATTCCCCACATTACTGTAAGCACCAAGGATGGGCTCCACACGTTTCATTCATGGCTACATCCCAGGGCTCAGCAGGCCACCAAGATATCCCTCAGCAGTCACTACTGACCACTCAACTGCATCCAGTAAATAACATTTTTTTTTGTCTCATCTAATTCAATATAATTTCTTCTTTCTCAAGACCCAAATCAGACAAGAGACTGGGGCAGGACATGGAATGTTTGGTAGCTTATTTGTCTTTCTTTCATTTTATTGAGGCTGGAAATGAATGGAATGTCTTCTACCCCCATGAAAGAGCAAAGGGAAATGGCAACATGTCTGGGAATAAATTGGCAGAGTTGAAGGATTTATGAGAAACTGTAAACACACCACACTGTGGAGCCCAAAGGCAAGTGAGGATACTTGGAATCCTGTTCACTGAAGACATGTGAGGCACTTCCTTATTTTGTATCACAAATTTCTCCATTTATATCCTCTATGGAGAGATCTCTCTTCACAGATATTTATGGTTCAGACTCCCAGAGGGCAGAAAGCTCCCATCCTTGCTGTTTGGAAATTTTCTTTTGCTGATGGAATGGAATAGAGGTGCTGACCGTGTCCAGAGAGCTCATGTTAAAGAGGGCACACAGCCCCCGACCTGTTACCGCGAGGCCCAAAGCTGCTGGGGGCTTCCAGGAGGAGGCGAAGTTTCTAGTCTTCATTTTGGAAAAACAAGTTGTCAGCAGAGACATTTTCACGGTCTGTTCTCCTCACTTTTAAAGATGTGTGGAAGCCAAGGTTTATGTGTTGTTTTTAAAAAAAGTCCCCAGTATTAAAAAACAAAATTCAACCTAATAAATTTTAAAGCTCTTATTGGCTCTATGCAAGAGTTCATGAATCGGGCGGCATCGCATCTAGCAGACAGAAAGGATCTCTGAGGGGCTGTACAAAATGGAAGGTTTTTATAGGCAGATGGTAGTGGAATAAGCAAAAAGGGTGTTAGTTGTGGCAAGGTCACACTCCTTTAGGGGATGGCAGGGACTCATCAAGCAGAAGACCTCACCAGTTCAGATGAGATGGTTCTTGATTGACCGGTTTAAGATTCCATTTCTGGGAGAAGCCAAAACTAATTAAGTCTGGTTTGGTGACATGAGGCCTACCATAAGTGATCCCATTTTGGGCCTGTTTTTTTTATTTTTGGCACCAACTTGGTGCCACTTTCCAATTACCAGAGGTGATCTACTTACCACCAGGAAGCCCTCCTCCACTTGGTTGTCCTATGTTTCTTCAGTGAGTGATGCCACATGCGTGCATCTTATCCATAGTAAAAGTGCTTGCTCGGTTTAGCCTTTTTCTCCTGAACTCATTGTGTTCATGTATCAAACACTCATTGTGGACCAAGATAGTGCTAGCCCTCTGGGGACAATATTCAGAGGTCATAACTGCCATCTCCAAGGAGCTCACGCTCTAGAGAGGAAGACAAAAGAAGGCAAATGGACTTCTGACCTTCCCCTGAAGCAGGTCCTAAAACCTTCCTGTGAGAGGCACCCTCTCTACAGCTAGAAAGGAGCATCCTTATCTGAGAAGATAAAGGGACACAGAGGAATCGGAATGAACAGGCCTTGCTAAGTTCCCCCCCCCCAGTTTTCCTATCATATTTGTCCACAACCTTCCACACTTGATCAAACCTAGCATTAAAACACCCAGATTTAACCATTTCTCTGGGTCTTTATTTCCTTATGAAGGTTCCAATGTCATGTAAAACTTCATATAAACGGTTTAGAACTGATAATGGTATCTCCATGGTGGGGACACAGGCTCCCCCACCTTCTTCCGAGATCTCCACAGTCCAGGGTGGCTCACCACCAAGTCCACGTGGCTCTGTTGCAGTGGAAGGAGAGCATGCTTTTTCCCTTCAAGGTCAGGACCCACAAGTTCCCAGCATCCCTTTTGCTCACATCTCTTTGGCTAGATTTTAGTCACGTGGCCATAACTTGCTGCAGGGAAAATGGGGAACATTGTCATGTGCCCAGCTAACACTCTGGGGCTGTACTGCTAAAGGAGAATGGACGGGGTGAGGGGAGTCTTTGCAGCAGAAAGTGTGGTTTGGTTTAAGGCATATTGGGTTTTGGGTGAATTCCAGGGGAGATATTTGCAACCCAGAAGAGAGGTCTCAAGGGGAATGTTGGCCTTAGGGTTTGTAATTTTCATTAGGAAGCCATAAGGTGTTTGACCAAAGGAGTAACCCAGCAGACCTGGGATTTAGGAGGGAGAACGTTGCATGTCAGTTGTGGAATCAATTGGAGAGAGACGAGGCTGAAACTGGATTATTTAGGAGCTATTATAGTGGCCTAGAAGACTGCAGGGGAAATAGCCACAGAACTTAGCAACTGATTAGATAAGATGGAAGAGGCAGAGGGAGGAGTCAAAGATGACTCAGGGTGACACGTGTAAGTACCTGAGAGAGTGAAGATGCAGTTTATAGAAAATAGAGTCAGAAAGAGGGATCTGTGATAGGATGAGTGGATAAGGGGCTAAGTGGAGAACAGGAAGAACTTGGTTTTAGACATTTTAATGTGAGGTGCCAAGAATCACCCGGATGGCAATGGGAGGAGGGTGGTGAATGGCCCAGGCTTGGTATCAGAGTTCAGAGTTCAAATCCAGGTTCTGCCACTTCTAAACCTTCTGACCTTGATCAAGTATATGACACCTTTGCACTTCAGTGTCTTCAAAAATAAAATAGGACTAATAAGAGGACTCATAAGAGGTATTGCATAGAAACATGTAAAACATGTACATAGTAAGTTCTTGATAGATGTTTGATTTTAGTATTGCAAGGGATAATAGTGAGTTGTGTAACTGGCAGTTGGAAATACAAGCCGGAAGCTCTGATAAGGGATTAGAGGTGAAGATTTGCGAATCCTTGTGACAAGGTGGGAGTGTGACAGATCCCCAGAGGAGAAGCTCTGTAGTGTAAGCACACACCTGGAGAACATGCATGTGCAGAGAGGGAGGCGCCCCTTACCCCACTTTCCCCACACAGCTGTGGTCTGCACTCTATGGATATTGTTTTCACAGCTCTTACCAGACTTGCCATTTTCTATTAGTCAGCTGATGGTTCCATTAAATGTCTGCTTCCCCTCCATGAGGGCAGACCCCAGGTTGATTCCCAACACCTAACTAAGAGCCCAGCATAGAATGGGGTAGGGAATGAAAACTGGCTGGGGGAGGACCCTACAAATATTTGTGCTGACATGGAGAATGCTTGATGGAGAAGAAAATGCTATGAAGAGGATGAAGGGAGGAGGGGGAGGGTCAACCTTGATCTGGCTTCCTACGGCAGCCACCCTCCACTCTTCGGCTTATTAAATGGCAAAACAGTGTTACTGAGAAGGAAGCTTTAAAATGCAGTCAGCCAAGCAGAACTAATCACATAAACAACTGAAAAAAGAACAGCCAGTGTCTGGAATGGCTAATCAAAAGCCAAAAGAGTAAACATTCGTGGCTTTCCTTGAGGCCTGGCATCACCTTCCAGATGCAGGGATCCATGCAGCTGCTTGGGGACATCCAACAGCTCTGAACACTTATTTGTTTGCAAGGGACTTTCCAGTGCTTTATGAACATAATAAGTGATTCCCAGGCAGAGAAATCATTTTATCTCTCTTCCAAGAAGGAAAGAGGCACAGTCGGGCACTCTGTGTCTTCCTCCAAATGATCTGTCATTGTTAAGACAAATGCAGGAGCCCCAGTGTCAGGTTCGACAATGTGACTGTGTAAGTCTATAAGTCTATCGTAGAACCAGAGCAGGATGGACCCTTAGAGACCGCCCACTCCAACCTCATGACCTCATCTTAATGGTGAAGAAACCAAGGTCTTGAAGGGAGCAAACAGATCAGAGAGTGAGATTTTACTGAGCATGTATGCTGTGCCTGGCACTGAGCTTGCTGACTGTTCCCCCATACTCCCTTCATTTAAGCCTCATGAATATTTTCTGTCTCTTGTTCCAAGCATTGATATTTCTGCTTACTCAGTGAGGGCAACTAACTAGCCTAAACCCCCATTTGGTGGTAGATTTGACCCAAACCCCAAGTCCATGACCGCTTTATCAGTCAGGAGGGCGAGGTTATGCTGTAGTAACAACCCCATCAAGCAACAAAAGGGTTATGACTGTTCATGCTCCATGCTTGCCATGAATTGACCAGGGCTCTTTGCTTTTTTTATTTTATTTTTTTTTAGGAAAAGTGCAGGGAGTTTATTAAAGCGAAGGAAGTGCAGGCAAACTCAGAGATCAAGTTGCCGTGAGAAGGTTATTATTATTTTTTTAAAGAAATTTTATTGGGGAACAGTGTGATTTTCCAGGACCCATGAACTCCAAATCAAGCAGTTGTCTTCAATCTAATAGTTGTGGAGGGTGCAGTTCCCTGGCCCATGTGGGAATCGAACCGGCAACTTTGGTGTTATGAGCCTGCATTCTAACCACCTGAGCTAACTGGCCACCACCCTGAGAAGGTTTTGATTAGGGTTTTTATCTCTCTTAGGGGCAGGAATTTGGGGACGTCTCCCTGTCTCTTCCTCTCTGGAGCTGGGATCTTCGTTTACTTCTTTTTTTGTCGATCGTCTCGGAGAGATTCCCGAAGACAAGGGCCAGACTTGAGGGGTGAATAGTAGACCAGTAGCAGCCAACATAGAGATGATATGTTACACGGCAGTAGGTAACCAGAACACTTATAACAAACCCCATGTATCCATCATCCAGCTTCAACAATTATCAACTCATGGCCAATCTTGTTACGTTTAAACCCCCACCCAATTGCCCCACTTCAAATTACTTTGAAGCAAATTCGATAGTGCCATCATATCATTTCATCTGTAAATATTCGAGCATTTTCTAAGAAGGTAGACTAAATATACCTGGGGTGCCAAAAAAATGTATACAAGTAAACACTTTGGTCAATGTTGCTCAAGTAGTAACTTGCCATAATCAAAAGTGTCTGGACGCTGATGGTAACCACTTTGAGCACCTCTTGTAACTGCAGAAGTCAAACGTGACTTGTATTCATCTTTGGTTATCGGTATATATTGAGTATTACAATTTTAACAGTTTTTTCCTTTTTTAAAATGTGTATACATTTTTTTGGCACCATCAATACCATCTGTTATGGGTTGAATTGTGTCCTCCAAAAAGACATTTTGAGGTCCTAACCCCCCATGCCTGTGAATGTGACCTTATTTAGAAATAAGATCTTTAAGACTGTAGTCAAGGACGGTTTAGAGCAGCGGTTGTCAACCTGTGGGTCGCGACCTCTTTGGGGGTCAAACGACCCTTTCACAGGGGTCACCGGGTACTTGTATGTGGACCTATCTGCATGTGGGCCTGGAGATGGATAGAGGAGCGGTGTCTTGGTTCCTAAGACCATCAAAAATATGTGTTTTCCCATTGCCTTAGGTGACCCCTGTGAAAGGTTGAGAACCGCCGGTTTAGAGGTTTGACCACTGCACTGTACACCTGAAGCTGACATTTAATAATATTGTATGCCAACTATAATTTGATATATATTGGGTTGTTGGAAAAGTCATGATGCATGTTTGTGACAGATGGCACTAGTTCATTTTTGGAAGCACTAGAGTCATTCACATCTATGTTATTGCTATGTCATTTGACAGCTGACAGTTCTAGCTTCATTCTAAAAAAAATGAGTGATTTATTTGAGTTTTGGAGATTTTACAACAAGTTGAAGGTGGAAGACCAAACTGTGAAGTTGTGCCATATTTTACCATTTTACTTCCATCAAGGGAAGAACACGTGTCAAGCTTGTGATAAGTTGCATAAAGTTTATGGTAACAATGCTCCACAAGAACATCAGTGAAAATGATGGTTCACGAAATTCTGTGCTGGTGATTTTGATCTCAACGATGCTCCTTGGTCAGGGAGGCCCACCAAGGTTGATGACGACAAAATTAAGGCATTGATCGAGTCAAACCCATGTTACATGACACAAGAGATTGCAGAAACATTGAACAGCCATCATTCAAGCGTTCATGACCACCTGAAGAAGCTGAGATAAGTAAGCAAGCTTGATATTTGAGTTCTGCATGAACTCAAAGAAGTTCATTTGACGGTGTGTATAAACATCTGCAATATGCTCATTAAACGTGAGGAAAATGATTCTTTTTTGAAGCGACTGATAACTGGTGATGAGAACTGGATTGTTTAAAACAATGTGGTGTGTAAACGATCTTGTTCCTAACATGATGATTCGCCTCCAAAAGACATCGAAAGCAGATATTCATCAGAGGAAGGTTATGCTCTCAGTGTGGTGGGATTTTAAAGGTGTCATGTTTTTCGAGCTCCTACCAAGGAACCAAACAATCAATTCGAATGTGTACTGTCAGCAATTGGACAGTTTGAACAAATCCATTATCCAGAAATGTCCAGAGCTTGTTAATTGTAAAGGAGTTGTGTTTCATCGCGACAACACGAAACCACACACAAGTTTAATCACCCGTCAAAAACTATTGGAGCGTTGGATGGGATGTGTTGCCACATCCACCATACTCGCCTGACCTTGCGCCATCAGACTTCCACTTGTTTTGCTCTCTTCAAAACTCCTTACGTGTTATAACGTTCAATTCAGATGAGGCTGTAAATCAGCTCCTTGTTCAGTTTTTCGCCAATAAATACAGGTCCTTCTATGAATGAGGATTTATGAAGCTCACTGAAAGAAGGTAAAATGTTATCGAACAAAACAGGCAATATATCATTGATTGATCTTTGTTCTTTATATAAATAAATGACCTTTGAAAAACATAGACAAAATATGTCATGACTTTTCCAACAACCCAATATATAGACACGGGATGTGGAGTATAGTGTAGGGAGTGGAGTCAATGGAATTGTAATAGATATGTATGATATCAGTGGGGAGGGTGGTGGAGAGGGGGATTGTCACTTTGTGAGGGGTGAAAAGCATAACTATTGCATTGTTTTGTACATCTTAAACAAACAAACAAATAAATAAATAAAAAGAATGTCTTCAAGCTAAGATGAGGTCATACTGGATTAAGGAGGGGTTAATACAATGACTGATGTCTTCATAAGAGGAGAGAAATTTGGACACAGAGACACACAGGCACAAAGGGGCAATGCCATGCAATGGTGAGGGCAGAGATTGTACTGATGCATCTATAAGCCAATGAATGCCAAGGATTGACAACAGCTTCCAGAGGCTGGGAGAGACGCACAGAACAGTTTCTCCCTCAGAATCTCGAGAAGGAACCAATTCTGCTGACACCTTGCTTTCAGAAACCTAGCCTCTAGAACTAACTATGAGGGACTAAATTTCTGTTGTTTTAAGACACCCAGTTTGTGGAAAGTTGTTAGGGCAGCACTAGGAAATGAACATACCACCCAAGAAGCATTCTATTTTAAGTTGAAAATTCCTTAAGAGGTCTGACAATTAAGTTTACAAACTTGTTGCAATGATGTTGCTAATCTTTTTTGATATCAGAGGGATTATTCATTAAGAATTTGTACCAACTGGACAAATCATTAACCAAGTTCACTATTTGGAAGTGCTGAAAAGGCTGCATGAACAAGTGAGACAAAACGACCTGAACTTTTTGCCAACAATTCATGGCTCTTGCATTACGACAATGCACCAGCTCCCACAGCACTGTCTATGAGGGAATTTTTAGCCAGTAAACAAATAGCTGTATTGGAACACCTTCCCTACTCACCTGATCTGGCCCCCAATGACTTCTTTCTTTACCCAAAGATAAAGAATTATTGAAAGGAAGGCATTTTAATGACATTCAGGACATCAAGGGTAATACGACGACAGCTCTGATGGCCATTTCAGGAAAAGAATTTCAAAATTGCTTTGATGGGTGGACTAGGCGCTGTCATTGGTGCATAGCTTCCCAAAGGGAGTACTTCAAAGGTGACCGTAGTGATATTCAGCAATGAGGTATGTTACACTTTTTCTAGGATGAGTTTTCAAACTCATCTGACCTCATATGTTCTTTTCCTTTCATGTATTAGCTCTCATGTTTCTCAAGGTTTCTAAAACTTCTAGTCATGTGTGGAATTATTATTCTAAAGATAGAAGACCATCAATAGCACTGGCTCTGTCATTCTTGTTTCCCTCTTCTCCTCAGGTCATACAACCCTCTGTAAGCAATAGTTGAGACTGGACCCAGTTGAGAGAAGTCAGCCACCATGAGATGTTATGGAAGAAGAAGTTGTAGTAAGAGACAGCACGTGAGCTCTTGCCACAGACAGACCAGGATTCTTCTCAAGCTGTGTCGTCTTAGCCAGTACGTATGGCTTTTGGGGAGTTGGTTCCCCTTTCTGAGCCTTGTTCACTCAGTTATTAAACAAGATTAACCTTTTATATCCCAAGGCCTTATTGTGGCAGTAAATGGGATGGTTTATGAGAATGCTGGCCTCATGCATTGTAACCAAAGTGGGGAGAAGAGCCTGGGTTGCTTGGTCTCCTCAAATGCTACAACAGCCACCAAGTCTGTGTTTGGAAAGCATGAGATGGTCCTGTCTTCTCCAAGTCCAGGAAGAAAATGAACTAGCCCTAGAGGCTGCCTTTTGACAGGTGGAGAATAAGGAGCCCCTGATGTGGTGTGGTTTTAGGGGCATTAGGAAGGGATTCTAAACAAATGTCCTGAAATTCTACCTCAGAAAACTTATCTCTCTTATCCTGATCTTTGCACTTACATCTTCTAAAATATAAGTGGTAACTCACTAAGTCCCCACCTCCCTAGAGAGAAATAATTTACCAGTGTGCCCCCCTGTCAGACTGGAGGCCGGGGCTGGTGTAAGGGCACCAAGGGAGCAAAAAGGAGGCATCAGTTCTGACAGGCATGACCTCAAAGGTTTTCCTGTCTTGTAAGGTGTGCTGGGGGTTGATTGGAGCTCAAAGCTAATGCAATGGTCTGCAAGAGTAGATTAGGGTTGTCCCTGCCCTCCACACCTTCAAAGTGTAGTTCTTCCTCTTGGCACTTCTGCTAACCTGCCAGGTGACCTGTGGTAGGCATTCCACCTTCTGGACGTCAGGTTCCTCACATTGAATGAGGATGTCAGGCTGGACTAACAGGAGACCCCTGCATGCTATAATGTCCATGACCTCATCAACTAGAGCTCTGGCTTTGCTTTTATGCTGGATATTGGTCTACCCGTTACTGGTGTGCTTGGCTTCAAGGAAGCGAAACCTGAGTCATAGGTGGTTTTAGCCATATAGACACTTGATTAACTCAGGGAACAAAAGGTTCACAATCCAGGTCTAGATTGGCAGCTTATTAATGTCCCCTAAGACATCACATCTCTCTGCTCTGCAGTGGTCATCTGGTTTTTGTCTTGTGTTACCTCAAGAGTACAAAATGTCATTGCTCCTCCTCTTCCCACATTTGACGTGGACACAAGAGCACAAATCTTTCCCACAAGACCCCAGCCAACTCCCCTTACATCGCATTGGCCAGGTCCAGGTCATATGTTCCCCAAACCAGGGTCCCGCCCACTTGCCCTGATGTCCAGGTATATCTGGACCAAATCTGAGTTCTGTTGGCAGGAGAAGAGGAGAGACACCTGGTGAGGTGGCTGCAGCTTGTTGACCCAAGTCATTCACATCCAGAGCTTCCCTGAGACAACTGTTGGTCAGAATCATTATATTAATAACCATATTATTCCTGTGGAAAATAAAAATAGTTTTAAGATAATCTCTTTACACAGTCACTTCTAAGAAATTCTATTGGACAGCTCTGGTGTCATTTAATAAAATACTGCTTCAGAGGAGAAAAAAAAAGAAATTCCATTGCCAAAAGTAGGGCTTGCCTCTGTTTTACTCCCTCCCTCCCCAAGCAAGGGGCCCCCCAGGAGCGGGCCTCTTCTGCAGAGGCTGGGGCTCCCTCAGGACAGAGGTCTCCATCGTGACCTGAAGGGAGTATCTGGGGAGAGCTGGTGTCCTGAGCTTCATGGCAGGTGAGTTACACAGACAAAGCAACAGAGGTGTCTCCATAGAAACTCCGAGGGACTCAGCCTGCCAGCATCCCCACAGAAAGCATCCTCCGTGACCCCTCCAACCAGGGCCTGGCTGCTGACAGAAAGCTACTTCCTGTTTCCACTATGTTCTCTCAAAGGCTTCAGCTGCTCTTCCTGATTTCCTAGTCGAAGCAATTTTTCCATCACCAGCCCGGTGTTGCCTCCAGAACCTAGGCAAGTGAAGTCAAAAGTAAAAGTGAGAAAGAGAAACTAAAAGCCATGTGCTTGATGACATTCTATTAGAGAGAAGAGTTATGAATGTATAGCAGAAGTTGGAGGGGTTAAAATAATCTATGAAAAGGGAAATGTAGAGTTGGGGCAGAGGGAATTTGCACAAAGCACCCAGCTGTGTGGGCCAAACACCTGATGAGGGGACCATAACTCCAGATCTGACATTTGTTACTTGTATGATTTGGGGCAAGTAGCATAATTTGTCTGAGCCTCAGTTTTCCCATCTATCAAATAGAGATAATAATACCTTTCACTTACTGTTGACAATTACAGGTAATGTTAAAGCCTCGGGCATATGATATACTAAAGTAATGGAAACATTTTCTACCTTGAGAATCAATATAATATAACAAAGAGTACAAGCTTTAGGGAAAGAGAGACACCTAAGTTGTATCCTATTCTGCTTCCCCTCTCTGTGGCCCTCTCTGAGAGTGGCCTTCCCCTCTCTGAGAATCTGTAGAATGGATGAATGCTATCCACCTTGGAAAGTGTTAAAGTCTCCAGTGTGAACCTGGCACAGAATAAATTCTTGATAAGTGGCACCTGTTGTCACTATGAATATTATTGCCAAATTTTGCATTAAAATATAGTCAATTCTTTAACCTGATCTTTGATATCATTTTCACCACTGTGCATAACAAACTGCCTGGTACATAACTGATGCTCCAAAAGTATTTGTAAATGAATGAATGAATGAATGAATGAATGAATGAACAGTTGTTGCATGCTCAACTTAACTCAAAGTGTAAAATTCATCCTGCTAACATACAGGTTCTAGGAATTTCCAAGAGAAAGTTCTATTGTTAACATTCAGCTATTCAACTATCCATTCACTTATTCAACAACTTATTTATTCAACAGATATTTATTAGACACCTATTATAAACCAGGCCCTGTTGTAGGCCATGGAGATATAGCATGAACCACTCAGACGATATCCCTGTTTTTATGAAGCCTACATTTTAGTGGTGAAGAATAACAATAGATAAATAAATTATTAGTACTTTGAAATGATTTTGAAGAGTGATAAGTGTTATAAGGAAAGCAGAGAGATGAGATGAGTGAACAGTAGAGGAGTCAGGGACATCTGAAAGGGATGACGTTTCAACAAAGACCTAAATGATGAGCCCAACATGGGAATTTTCATAAACAAGAGCATTTCACACAGCGGGAGCTGCAAGTGCAAAGGCCCTGAGGCAGAGATGCCAGCTTGGCTGGTTGAGGAACCCGGAAGAAGGCAGGTGGAGGATGGGGAGGCTTAAGTGACAGCTTGGGGCCTAAGTAAGGAAGGACAGGAGAATGGCAGTGAAGATGGAGAGAAGATGCTTCTGGGCATGTTGTAGAGGCAGAGCTAATGACATTATGGCAAGCCTATGAAGACCAGGGATCGACTTTGGTTTGCTATTGGCCAGGGAAGGGGTTGGCATCAAGAGGCCAGCTTTGAACAAGTTTGAGATGTGTTTAGATACCCAAATGGGGCTGTTGAGTAGGAAGTTGGGTGGAAGAGACTGGAGCTTCAGGAAATGCTTTCAGTCAGAGGTAACATCCACATGAAGATGGTCGTTAAAGCCAAGGTCTGGGCTCTGGTCTGAGACGGCCGAGTGGTTCAGTTGGTTAAGAGCTCGCTCAAGAGTGCGAGCTCTGAGCAACAGCAGTTTGAGTCCTGCCCAAGCTGAGCTGCTGCTGAGGTGACAGGATGGCTCAGCTAAAAAAAAAAAGAAAGAAAAAGAAAGGCTCTGGTGATAGCATGAAGTGCCCGTTCAGTTCCCATCACTACTTCATGGTCTTCCTGGACTCCAAGATGGGAAATCTTGAATTCCCTCTCTGGAAGGTCTCTGACCCTCCCCACACTGTACTGCCACCCCCACATTCCTTGATAGTGCTTTCCACAGCTGGGGCTAGGGTAAGGCCCTGAGACACTTGCTTCAGGCACAAAATTGAAGGTGATGCCAAAAAACCCTCAATAATCAACATAAATAATATTTTAACGCCACTAAAAAAAATTAATGCAAAAACATCCATGATGACCAAAATAGCAAAATGTTTAAATGAAGACAGGCTCATCCCCTGAGGCACAAACAAAAACAGAACAGTACTCTGATTCTGTCTTTAGAAAGTGAGGCGCCGTACTGCCCTCACCACAGTCCTGGCCTCCACTCCCTCCCACATCTCCTGGGAGGCCAGTGGCTCTCCACCCTCTCTGCACATTGGAAGAAATTGTTGAGCTTTAAAAAATGTAGATGGCTGGGCCCTGTCCCAAGCCAATGCAGACAGATGTCAGGGGTTGGGGCCTGAGCAGCTGTATTTTTTAAATTCCCCAGGTGTTTCTGCTGTGCAGCCAGGGCAGGGAATCGACTGCCAGAGCCTGGTGGGCTCCCTAGAAAGCCAGCCATGTCTCCTCCAAAGGTTCTCTTAGCAGAAAAAGGAGGAAGCAAATAATTATACTTGCATTTTTTTCTGCGCAGACCCTGGAAAAAAGCCAAAGTGCTAGGAATCTTTGCCAGTGTGAGATTTACTGGTTCCTGGAGAGCCTCTTAGCAGGCCCAAGCTGACTGCCGGCTCGCTCGCAGCTCACTGGTCCACCAATCTGGACAGTCCCGAGTCCTGCTTCTCAATGGCAGGTCATTAAGCATGGCTGAGTTTCAGTGTCCCCTTCTCTCCCTGAGACAGATGTTTACGAGAAACATTCAACTCAAATGACATTCATAGTGCCTGGCACTTGCTAAAGCCTCCAGAAGGGCATTTACTGCTACGATTATCATTTTTTAATTAGTTTCAGGTGTACAAAACAATGTAACAGACATTTCACCCCTCACAGTGATAACCCCTCTCCCCCAATCTATTGCCCCTCTGACATCGTATATATCTATTACAATTCCATTGACTCTGTTCCCTATGCAGTACTCCATATCCCATGACTATATATATATTAAATTATAGTTGATGTACAATATTATCCATCTTCAAGTGTACAGTGCAGTGGTCTCCCTAATAAGACAAGTGACCACCTGACACCCTACAAAATATTTACAACATTATTGATTATATTCCCCAAACTGCCTTTCATATCCCTGTGGCAATATTGTAGTTACCAATTTATGCTTTCTAATCCCTTCCCCTTCTCCCTCATCCCCACCCCCCTCCCATATGACCTCACTTAAATGTGGAATCTAAAGGACTGAATAAATGAGCAAAGTAAACAGAAATAGTCTCAGAGATATACAAATATCATTTAATGCTCACTTTTTTATCAGCATTACAGAGGATGTGTGTGTTCCTTTGCTAAGTCACCAAATTCTGAAGATGCATTCATTAAATGTGTTTGAGGAGATTTACTGTGTTGTCATCTGGGGAGTGGTGTTCATTTACTCAGCCAATAAATATTTATCACGTGCGTACTTTCAGCCAGGCGCTATTCTAGGCACTAGGGACGGGATGGCGGATAATAAAAGACAAGGCCGCGCCCCTCGTAGTGTGTGTGGAGAGACAGAATTAGTCACAGAACAAATGTATCATATAATGTTAAGTAGAGGTGTGTTCTTTGAAGAAAAAAAAGCAAAGTAGAAGGGTAGCGAGAGCCTGAGAATGCTAGTTTAGTTGGGGTGGGGGGCGGAGTGGGTGTGTGTGTGTGAGAGAGAGGTGACATTTGAGCAGAGTTGTGAGGGAACTGAAGGAGTGAACCATGACATAATTTGGAGAAGAATATTCCAGTCAGGGAAGCACAGTGCAAAGGCCCTGGGGTAGGAACAGTTTTGGCTGTTTCAGGAGCCATCACAGAGAAAGGAGCAAGGGCGAGTATGGCAGGATGTACAGGGGTTGGGTTCTGGTTTTTATTCCGAGTGCAATGGAAACCTTGGAAGGTTTTGAAGGAGGCAAAGATAGCACACATTTTCTAGAGATAAAGAAACCAGTGAAGCCTATTAAACTGAGTGTTTGTGGAGGGGATGCTGCTGTAGGGGTCCCTGCTGAGGGGACACCGGGCTCTGCTCCAGCTACAGAAGCCTACCCACCCTCTTTCCATCTTCCAGCTACAGAAGGCAAATCGCCTCCGAGAACACTTGCTTGAACCCGGTAGGGCCTGCCGTTGGGGACAGGGCCCATTGCTATAAGAACAGAGTTCCAGAAGCTGCTCTGCTGCCCACCGCTGGGCCACCTCGGGCTTTCCACGAGGCGCTCGGGGCCTTGCTGAAGCTGCTGCCAACACACTCCTTTCTCCCAGCAATCTTTTCACAGCAATCATGAAAAAGCTTAGCTTTTCCATTTTCTTTGTTAAAAGAAAGACAAGAAGACTGGAGGAGTTAGACACAGAATTTCTGAACCAGTCGATTATTAAAATGACCCCAGTGTTTAAGGTCTTCATTTCCTCAGGATGCCCCAGCTTCAGGTAAGGGATTCCCCACAGCAACTGAACAGCTCACTGTGGCTGGGGGCCCCTGTTCTCTGTTGATGCTGGGGTTTTTCCTGGCCTGAAATAGCCGCTCACTTTTCCAATATTTGCCAGTCTGCATGCCCTGAAGCAGTACTGAGGAATAAATCAGGCTGAGAGGCTGGCTGCAGGGCCAGGTGTACGGGGCCTTCCCGTGTGCAGACTCAGGAAGGGGGGCTGGGGCACTGGGCAGAGGAAGTGCAAAAGCACTCCACAAATATGTGTTGTGATGGGCTGAATGTTTGTGCTCCCCGAAATTCATATGGTGAAATCCTAACCCCCGATGTGATGGTATGAGGAGATGGGGCCTTTGGAGTTGGTTAAGTCAGGAAGGTGGAACCCTCATGAATGGGATTCATGCCCTTATAACAGAGATCCCAGAGGGAGGATTAAGGAGAAGTCTGCAACCCCAAAGAGAGCTCTCACTGGGACCAACCATGCCTGCACCCTGATCTCAGACTTCCAGCCTCCAGAATAGTGAGAAGCACATTTCAGTTGTGCATAGTTAACACTTAATGAATACATGTAAACCGAATTGCACATATTTTTCTTTATTTGTTCTTACCAAACATAAGAGAACTCGGCCTTTGAGGCCAATTCTGCAAAAGCAACCATTTGCTCTTTGAAATGGCATCATCTTCGCTTTCCTGTATCTGTAGTGTATTTTCCCATTCTTCCAGCCTTTTCTGTTTGGTCCCAATTCTTCTTATTGGGGCATTAAGTTGGAGGTGGCTTTTTATAACCCGATTTCACATTCAGATTGATTTAGCTTTTATTGAACTATTTTTATTTCTTTCTAAAATATTCAGATTTAATTACATGTTTTCCTTCTGCCTTTGGTTCAAGTGTGCTAATTATGTGGTATTTAGTCTGTTTCAAGTTTATTATTAGACTTTTCATTGTCCCTGCATTTGCTAAATTGCAGAGAATTTGTATTTTTAGGGTTCTTTCCATTCATGGTGTTATTCCTTAAGGAAAGCATATATATGCTTAACTCATTCCTTGAGGAAAGTACGTATATACATACATACATATACATACATATATATATATATATATATATATATATATATATATATATGCTTAACTCAATATTTCCAATTCTAGGTGTAGTGTTCTACTTACTTATTGAAGCTGGTTGATTCTGTTGTCAGCCAGCTTTCAAGCATCACTTTAGTAAAGTCAGCTCAATACTAGAGCTTTTTCTTACAATGAATGGTATCAAAACCAGGGAAACTGAGATACTGAAATGTTTCTTCACTGGCTTTTGGTACCTCAGTGTGGCTCCTGCTTTAGACACTTGCTTTGGAGGTTAATATAAAGTTATCCATGTGGATAAATGATGGCCTTGAACCTGTGACTCCACTATCCCACTGTGGGTTTCCGGCATGAGGAGGCAACTGGTCAACACCTGTTGCCCTGGCCCTTCTCTTCAGCATCAAGGAAGGCCCACCTGCCTGTTCTCCTCTCTTTTTGGCCATTTCACAGCTTATTACCAGCTGTACCACACAATGGTTAGGGGAATGAGTACTATCGCTACCATTCTTACCTGACTCAGGTGTTGAGTCATTCATACATTCAGTCCACAGATAGATACCTGCTGTTTTAGGTGCTGTTTTAGGTGCTAAGTATAAAACTGTGTGCAAAACAACTAATGTCCCTGTTTGCATGAAATTTATATTACAGTGGCAGGAAAAGTACTCTAGACAAAATCAAATGGAAATATGAGATCTTGGTGGTGTGGGAGATTGGAGCAGATATTAGAATTGTGCCCCACACTTTGCCATGTGACAGTGCTGTTCCTCTGACAGGAGGTAGAGTATGTTTCCCTTGACCTTGGGCTTGGCCATGTGACTCACTTTGGCCTATGGGATAAGTGTGGGCATGAGGTAAGCAGAGGCCTAAAATACACTTGGGGTGTTTGGCCTG
>NW_017732066.1:605962-629465 GCF_001890085.2 Hipposideros armiger
TGGATGGACTTGGAGGGTATTATGCTAAGTGAAATAAGTCAGACAGAGAAAGACAAATACCACATGATTTCACTTATATGTGGAGTCTAAAATACAAAAGGAATGAACAAACAAAACAGAAACAAATTCATAGATACAGAGAACAAATTGATGGTTGCCAGGTGGGAAGGGGTTGGGGGGCCGGGTGAAAAAGGTAAAGGAATTAAGAAGTACAAATCAGTAGTTACAAAATAGTCATGGCTATATAAAGTATAGCATAGGGAATATATTCAATAACATTATAATAACTGTGTATGGCGCCAAGGTGGCACTAGACTTATTCGGAGTGATCACTTCATAAATTATATAAATGTCTAACCATTATGCTGAACACTTGAAACGAATATAATATTGAATGTCAACTGTAAATGAAAAGTTTATAAAATTTTTTTAAAAGAATGAAATTTTGCCATTTGCGACAAGATGGACAGACCTAGAGGGTATTATGCTAAGTGAAATAAGTCAGACAAAGGGAGACAAATACCATGTGATTTCACTTATATGTGGAATCTATAAAAACAAAACAAATGAGTAAACAAAACAAAACAGACACAGACCCACAGAATTCGAGAACGAGCTGATGGTTGCTAAAGGGGCATAGTGGGGAAATGGAAAAATAATAATAAAGAAAGAAAAAAAAAGAAAAAAGGAAACCGTGAAAGTTGTGAACAACTTATAAGTTAGAAGTTGCATTTATGCATGTATCATGTATACTTTCTGTATACTGTAGTGTTTTGACATATAAACAAAGATTTTTGGCTGAGGAGAGACTGCCTCTCTTGAGCTGGCTAATTCTCAGAGGCAGCAAAGGGCCTGGCCAAGAGCATGCCCTTGACATGCAGACTGACCAGTCTGCAGGCTTACCTTGTCTGTCAGGCCAACACACCCCAGCAGGCAATATGCCTCTGCCTTAATCGTCCCAGGGCCAGGGCCAAGGCCAGGTGCCAGACAATTAGAGATCAGCCGTCTACACAGAGTCCGCTGACAGTATTCCAACTAGCCAGTCCTATGATATTCAGCCCTCTCTGCCTTGTCCTTCCTGGGAAACCCCAATAAAGGCCGTGGCCTAAGCCTTACCCTCACTCCTGCCTCCTGACCATCCTGGTGTCTCCTCCACGTGGCCCTGCCTGGCATGCCCTGCCCCCGTCTCTAAGAGCTGTGAGTAACATAAACTTTGTTTTCCTGAGCCCCTCCTCTTTCTCCTCTTGAGGCCTCACCTGACTGACCGACCATCTCATAACAGAACACAAAACCCTATGGGTAACAGCCATTATCCACAAACTTACCATGTGCTTATGTTCATTTTCAGTTACAAAAACTAAGGCTTAAAGAGCTTAAGCCTGCATAGTTAGCTAAGAGCAGAGCAGAATCTGAGCCTAGCTCTGTTTGTCTGCAAGCCACGTTCAATCTCCCTCCTCCTCACACTCAAAGCACGGACTCCACCCAGCTGCAGGGGTGTCAGGTGGGAGCTTGGGAGCAGTGCAGGATCTCAGGCCCCACCCCACACCTGGTGAGTTAGATTCTGCACTGTAACCAGATCCCAGGTGGTCCCAAGGGAAGCTGAGAGGCCCTGCTCTCCACCCAGGCCACCACGCACAATAGCGAGGGGAGATGTGTGCCACAGGGCATCACTGGGAGTGAAATAAATGAAGTGCCCAATGAGTGCTAGACAGAGAAGACCTGGCATTTTAGAGAAGGAACTGGTGTTGAGGCCTGGGATGGTCAGGGAAATCTACCCAAAGAAGGTAAATGTGGAGGGAATACTTAAGATTCAAATTCATGGGGCCAGCCTAGAGGCTCAGTTGGTTAAGAGTGCAAGCTCTGAGCAGCAGGATCGTTGGTTTGATTCCCACATGGGCTGGTGAGCTGTGCCTGAGCTGAGCTTCCGCTGAGCTGCCAACAGGTGGCAGGATGGTTCAGCTCTGAGAGCACGTGCTCCTAACAACAAGGTTGTTGGTTCAACTCCTGATTGACCCTGGCACCTTGAGCTCAGCGGCCATGAGCTGCCCACCGGCAGCCGGATGGCGACTGGACTTGGAACTGAGCTAGATGTGCCCTCCACAATTAAGATTGAAGGACAGCAACTTGGCTGTTCCCCTTCCCCAATTCCCCAACACTTTTCCCCTTCCACAATTCCCCAATAAAATCTTTTTTAAAAAAATATGATTCTTTAAAAAAAAAAGATTCAAATTACCACTTAAAAATTTTTACAAAACATCCTTCTCACCTTACCACCCCATATCTACACACACACAGGGGCCACTGAGGTTTCCAGATTGCCCCAGGGCCATGTTTTCATGGAGTTCATTTTATCCATGATGTGGTGACTGCCTGTATTGCAAAGCAGTATCAGGTTGTGAGGACAGCTCAGATGACATGAGAGAGACCACCTCCCAGCCTTGGTGGCACAAGAGGAGGTCTGCACTGCAGCCTCAAATCCTCTTTGGAAGTGGATGTGGTAAGAAGAGTCACTCATCTATCCAGTCCTGTGTCTCTCAGACCCATCTCCTAGCCAAAGTTAGAAACCTGTCTCCAAAAAGCGCTTTCCATATTTACATTCAAAGATAACAAACATTTAAAGAAAACATAGTCATGTTTAGGCACAGAGAATGATTTAAGTTTATTTGCTAAGATAAGGAACATTTTTAAGCACATGATTCTTTCTCTGTATACACAGACAAGTCCTGACCCACATTTGTTCATATGCCTATTTGCAGAAAAGATAGATGATGCCACTATTAATGCCAACTAAACATGAAAAGGTCAACTCTAAGACCTCAGGCCATTTCCATAGCACCTGCGGTCCGTCAGCCTATATGGGTCTCTGATCCCTCAGGAAGTCATAACGATGCCTCACCCCAACCAATCAACCCACACAGCTTTTCTAGACAACCACCTGATTCTGAAGATCCAGGCCCTTCCATCAGCCTCCAGTGCCTGCTTGATTTTTCCTCATAGCACTTACCATCATCTGACTGTCATTTTCGTATTTATTTGTTTCATTTACCTGTCTACAGTCTATCTCCTTGTAATAGTTCTGCAAATGCAGAGATTTTGATAATTCTGTTCTCCTCTGAATCCCTAGCATCGAAAATAGTGCCTAGTACAATAAGCACTGGTTGAATAAATATGTGCGTCTGTAATTAAATAGAAACCTAAATGAATGTGCTGGTTAAAAATTGCTGAATGACCTAGTGTCATCTTGAGATTGAAACACCCAAGTTCACGCAGCATAGAGAACAATGTGGTGATGACAAGGACACATCCCTGGCCTGGAGAGAGGCATGTGCTTTATTAAATGGACCTCTACAAACAAACAAGCAAACAAAAAAAACCCAATGTAGGCAGGAAGGGAAAGAAAACGTAGACAGAAGCATCTGAGTAAACGGCCCCACAGGCATTATTATATGTTAGGAAACCAGGAAGAGCACGCCATCTCTTTTTGGCAGCTCATAGCTGCTTATGCTGCCCCCCACAAGCATACAAACCTGCCCTCTTTGAGTCCAAGGAAAACTTCCTGCTGCCACTGCTGAAAATTTGTTGATTAAAAACAACAAAAAGCTCCTAAACACTTGATATTGCTCAAATTCATTGTGGCAAGTGGTCCCAGAATATACCTTGTGCAATGGGGTAGAATGAACTCTAATTTCTTCCATGAGGGAGGAGAAGAGAAAGGGGCAAGGGCAGAGTATTGGCACCAACAGTGGGGTGGCCCCACTCCTGATCAGGACACAGTAGAAACGCTACAGGCCTCCCCAGAAAGAAGTCAGGGGATGTCTCCCAAAGGACATTCTGTGACCCACAGTCTTGGAGATGAGGTGCAGGGGTCCAGTATTCCTGGGTCAGACATGATTTGGAACGCCAAGTTATACGGGTTTCTTTTGTGCAAGATTTATCAGTCTTTAATATTAGCTGATTTAGATTGTAACTCACACTATGGTTGTGGTTAGAGAGAATGGACATGATGAGAGAATGAAAGAGTGATCAAGGGATAAAATCAGCAGGCATTGGGGATGAATAGAAGGGATTACGATATCCAGCTTGACTCCAAGTTTCTCTGGCTCCCTCAGTGGGTGGACAGTGGAGCCATTGGCCAAGGAGACTGGGAGAGAGGAGCCCTTGTTTGGAGGGGGAGAGCATGAGTTTGGTTTGGGTATATAGAGTAAGGAAAAGCTTTAGGGATGATAATCAGAGCAGTGGAGATTTTGAACTCAGAGGAGAGTACTGCTATGCAGAATTGGGGATTAGTCAGGGGTCTCAAGCTGCCCTGAGGGCTCTGGGAAACCCCAGTGCTGTAAGTCATATCTGTAGGGGGCCATTTACGGGCTCAGGAGCTGTCATCTCCCCTAACCTCAACCCGTCTCAAACTCTTGACCCTTCAGGTAAATTAGAAACTAGCACTTCAGAATTCAGTATGGGATCACAATGTCTACATTGAACATTTTAAAACCAGGGATGGCAAATAAATGTCATTTCACATGCCAACTCTATTAACAGTAGCTGCCTGGTGAATCATGGGGACTTCAGAGATCACACCTGGGGCCATGATTGAATGGTAACATCTGCTGAGATTTCAGAAAGGAAAAGTAGAAAAATTCGTGCCATAAATTTGCCAGTTGGAGGTCTTCAGGCAAGCAATCAGGCACATTCCAGGGTTACTTTCCACGAGGAAACAAGGAAAATCAAGAGCCTGGGTTTGGGAGCTTTTTGTTACTTTTAATGAGTGATTTTTTTTGGCAGTACCTCTAGGAAGTTGTCTGAGCTCAGAAAATGGCAGAGAGATTGTCAAACAAGTCTGCATTGACTAAGAAATGTGAACTTTTTGAAACAGAACTTGAATTACTTCAATTCTGTCATTTTTGTGTGACCAACTGAAGTTTTTATTTGTGTTTAAAATCTAGAACAGTACAACAGGGTGCAAACTGCAAGGTGTATACACACACACACACACGTACTTTCATAAGTTCAAATTTTAGTCATGAAATATATTGAATCTGAATAACTTTGCAATAGAAATTTATTTTTGAAATGTTAATTGTTTTAAAACTGAGAGCACATCAAGAAAACAATGATTGTTACTGAATATAATTGAGTTGTATAGAGGAGGGATTGTTGAAAACAATGTGCTTGGATGTGAAATATGCTTAGGAACACCTCTCGGTGGCGGTCACTGGGTGACCTCACAAAAGAAGCAGTTTTGCTGAAGTGGGAGTGACCCAATAGTGAAGGAAAAACGGATGATGCAAGAGACAGATTTGCTGAATAGTGTTCTATTGCAGGGAAGAGTTGGCTTCAGGACCAAGGACAGGTCAGCCATGGTCGGGGGAGGGCGGAGTCTTCAGTTTGCGCGGTGGGTTTCGGAGACGCAGCCTGGGGAGGTTCTATTCCCATTGCTTCTGCACGTTGTTAAGTAGGAAGCAAGACGCCCAGCACACGGATGAGGGAGGAAGTGATGGGAATTTGAGAAGAGATGAAAAGGATTCTGAGAGAGGGTGGCTGAGTGGACCAGGAACGTGTGGTAGTGCGCCCCCTGGAGTTTCAGTCATGTATTTACAGTGAGAGCCTCAGCTTTCCAGTGTGTCCACTTGCCAGCCACTGTACCTTGGGCAAGTTCCCGAACCTCTGTGGGCCTCAGGTTCTTCATCCGTGGGATGACGATTAGAACCCTGACTCATAACGTTTTTCTGAGGATGAAATGAGACCGGCAAGGGTCCTAACACAGGATCCATTACTTACCTTACTCACCTGAGTGCTGCTTTCCTTTTCCTCTTAGGTGATCCAAATGTGAGCTGCTCAGATGATGGGGCCATAGGAAATTAGCCTTTAATTTGTTGCTTCTGGAAACTGGGCCCCTCAGTACCCCCCTTACCTTCCTCCGAACTCTCTGCATTGACTTAGATGTGTATAGTCCCCACAGTCCACAAGAACCATCACTCATCCCTCATTCCAAACTAACAAGCCTTGTAGCCCGCTCCCATCCCCAGCACCCAGCTCACCCCTTGGCTGTGCCAGAGGTTGAGCCCCACATCTGGGTGGGAAAATATCACTACAGCCCAGTTTCACCGAATGCCCCACCATACAACGTGGTAGTGACAGGAATGGGCTTGGGGTGAGATCTCATCCCACCTCAGCCACTTATTAGCTGGATCACTTAGGGCACATTACTCAACATTTTCTAAACATGTGGCCTTGGGCACAATATTCATTCTCTCAGCTTTAATTACTTCCTCTGCAAAAACAGGTTAACTAATAGTCCTTACCTCAACAGGATGCATTTCAGTGACTCTGTGAAATAATATGCGTATATGTGAGGAGCTTAAGCTGGCATCTGGAACACAGTGATCAGTAAATGGTGGGGGTTTTTTTCTTAATTTTAATTTTAAAGGTACATTCACATTTAGTGCAGCAGATCTCCAGTACTCTTTTCATCTTATAAAATTAGAACTCTGTATCCATTGAACAACAACTTCTCTCCCCTACCTCACCTGCCAGGCTCTGGCAACCACCATTCTTTCTGTTTCTTTAAATCCTTTGATACCTCATACAAGTGAAATTATATGGTATTCGTCTTTTTGTGTCTGCCTTATTTTACTTGACATAATGCCCTCAAGTTTCATCCACGTTGTAGCATATGAAAATATTTCCTTCTTTTTAAAGGCTAAATAATACCCCATTGTATGTATACCACATTTTGTTTAGCCATTCATCTATCTATGGATATTTGGGTTGCTTTCACCTCTTGACTATTGTGAATAGTGCTCTGATGTTCCTGTGTGGGCAATATCTCTTTGAGATTGTGCTTTTAATTCTTGTGAGTATATATCCAGATGTGGGATTGCTGAATCATATGGTAATTCTATTTTTAATTTTTTGAGGAATCTCCATCCTGATTTTCATAGTTACTGCATCATTTTACATTCCCACCAATAGTGCACAAGGGTCCCAATTTCTCCGTATCCTCACCAACAATGTTTTCATGTGTCATGAGCGGGGTGTGGCTATCAAAGTAGCAGTCTCACACATGTGTGTGTCTTTCCACAATGTCAGACTTTATTAGAATAAAGCCATGGAGCTAGCGCTACTGACTCAGTTTTCCACAGGCATTAACCAAGGCTCTGTCAGAGGATAGTCTCCAGTAGTTGAGGTAGAGTGGTTTCACACAAGAGGGTCACACAGGTTTGGAAGCAATAGGGTTAGGCAAAACAAACAGTGTCTTAAGAAAGAAGGATGAGAGAGATAGTCTGGTGTTCAGTGAGAATCCCTTTGGCACCGGGGCGCCTAGTGTTTGGTATCAGGCTGGGCGGGTGAGATGATCAGGAAGCAAGGCTTCAAGCGCTCCATCTGGGACGAGTGCAGATGTGCTTGTCAGCTCATCAGCTGAGGCCTGAGTGATGACCCGTCAGAGAACGCTGATTTTAAACTCAAGACTGGGTGTGGTGCACCCATCTGCGGTCCGATAAAATCGTCCTGATGGTCACATTCCACCCTGCATCTGGAGTTAGCTGGTTACGGCATTCACTGGGTATGCCTTTCATGGGATGCTCTGGCATGACTGTCACTTTGTGACTGACATAGCTATCAGAATTATTAGTCTATTTTGTGTTCATAATTACTGCTCTGTACAACATGCTTGTTGGCCATCTACATATCATCTTTGGAGAAATGTCTATTCAAGTCCTTTGCCCATTTTTCAATCTGGTTATTTTTGTTCTTGAGTTGTACATTCTGGATATTAAACTTTAACAGATATATGATTTGCAAATATTGTCTCCCATTTTGCACATTGCCTTTTCACTCTGTTGATTGTTTTCTTTGATGCGCAGAAGTTTGTAAGGTTGGTGTAGTCCTACTTGTCTATGTTTTGTTGTTGTTGCCTGTACTTATGGTGTCATATCCAAGGAATCACTGCCAAATCCAATGTCATGAACCTTTCCCTGTTTTCTTTGAGGAGTTTTATGGTTTCAGGTCTTACGTTTAGGTATTTAGGTTGTTAGTATTATTGTTGATTATTAGTACTACTACTACTACTACCAGTTCTACTAGTACTATCCACAAAAGCTCCCCACCAATGATGCAGAAAATTAAGAGCTTACTATCATGTATTTTAATCTAATCAATACTGTGCTCACGCACACATAAATGTCAATTAACCTTAGTAGCAGGAATATAAAAAACATAAAAAGAGATGATCACTTCTCTCAAATAAGGTCTAGTCCACAAGATAAAATATTGGTCTTGTATATCTACAGTGCTACCTCTTTGCTCACTCACAGGCTTTGCTCACGCTAGGGTGCAATCATTCATTCCATTTGCAGTTGTTACTAAGGCTCAGCTTGTTTCCCGCTGGGCTTCTCCCACAGTCTATTTGTGTGAAATGCAAAGGTGCCTTATTACCACTGTAGCTCTACCAATTAAGAGGATATTTCCATGAGGCACTTGAGCGAAATGAAAGGGCTCTGAAGAAGACACACCAATTACAAGTTCCTGATGCCAGACCGAGCCGAGCCTTTCAGGAACAGTCAATAATGGCAGAGAAGGGCCATTGGTTTCCGCTCAGTGTGTGCAGGCTTTATTCCCATTAAGCCCTTGGCAATGGAAAACACTTTCTTTTCAGCTCAGAAGTCCCACTGCTGCAAAGCCGTCCCCAGGTCCTTCCCTTTGGTGATTTCTGGAGTCTGTGTAGACAAAAGAAACCACAGCAGTTTGACTACCTGGTTTCTGCAGGTGAAAATCCAGCCTGATTCCCTCCCCGCCAGAATTCCCGCTTTAGGCGCTCCTTCTTCCCATCCCATAAACGGACCTGGGCTTTTCTATACAGGATGGAGCTGTTCCTTACATCCTAGACTTGAATCCAAATCCAGGAAGGAGACAGTCTTCTGGTCTGGATTAACTCAACAGGCAAAGACTTCAGGAAGCAGTGCCCAGAGAGAGTGCTGAGCCAAGACAGAGCCACTGAGGGCCCACCTGGGAGGGCTTTACAGGTGTCCAAGTCTTCCATAAAGGGAGGCCCTGAGAGGGGCTACAGCTGCTGGGAAGCATAGAGGCCACTTTCTCCAGGAACACTTCCTAAGTGCCCAAAGACTCCTGATGGCCTCACAGGATGCTGCACGGCCCCAGACAGAGCTTGTGCTTTACCTGCCCATTAACTAGCTGGCCTCCTGCAGGAAACTGTAAGCTCTTTGAAGGCAGGACTCGTACATATCTCACTGAGAAGAGAATCTTCTACATAGAAGAACTTCAACACAAGCAGTCCATCTATGATAATTCCACCCTTTTACTTTATTTCTCTTTGTATCCTTACTTGTCTGTTTATTGTCTCTCCTCTCCTAAACTGTAAGGTCTAAGGAGCCAGAACCTGCTTTGCTCACAGCTGAGTCCCCAGTGTGTAGAGAGTGCCTTGTAGTCAGGATTTGTTACATGTATGAATGAGTGAATGTGTAGATGCATGACCCCAAATCTTTCAGAACCAGCTTGCCATCTACTAGTTTGGTGGTGGTGTAGTTTGGTGGTGATGTAGTTTGGTGGTAGTGGTGGTGGTGGGGATACAAGAATCATTTTTGACTATCACTACTCAGATGTTAGCCTAACCCCCCCACCCCCATCAAGAAATACTCTGGGAGAGCTGTAATGATCAGATCAGGCCCCTCCTTGGCCCCTTTCTCATCTCACCTTAATGACCTTCTTCAGACCTGGGTTGGGGGAGTGTTCACCCCCTGTATTAATCAGGGCACTGGAGACCCAGGGAAGGGCTGATGTTGCAGCTAAAGTCTGGAGGCAGAATTATTTCTTGCTCGGGGAGGTCAGCCTTCTTTTCTCAAGGCCTTCACCTGATTGGACAAGGCCCACCCAGTTACAGTAGACTTTACTCAAAGTGTACTGATGGAAATGTTAATCTCATCTGAAAAGCACCTTCACAGAGACATCTAGAATAATGTTCAATCAGTATCTGGAGAGTATGGCCTAGTCAAGGTGACACATAAAACTCACCATCATACCCACTTTTGTGAACTGGAGGGAAGACCTACCCATTTATTTTACCCCTCCTAATACAATATGCCCCACCTTTTACAAATTCTAGCCCCAAAGTGGGAAGGCCCAGCAAGCCCCTCATTTTCCTTTCTTTCACAAATTTCTTATAGAAACTCCCTGAAAAACCTGACCTCCAGATTTTCTCTGAGGAAAACAAGCCACCTTTCTTTCAAAACCTGATGACTATTTTGTGCATGGTTTATATTAAACATCTGGAAAGATGCAAAAGCTCCCTCACATGGTTTATATTAGCTTCCTCCAAGGTATCAGTTAAATTATGTTGAACAAAGGCAATGGGTATTGGGTTTCCCCGGGTCCAGCTGGCCTCGCCCTCCCCTCGCATTTCCTCCCCAGCTTCCAGCACATCGGGAAATAGAGAACAGTGTCGAGATGCTCCTGCGGCAATTTACATCAGATAAGCAGAATGATTCGGAGGCTGGCAGGGCTCCTTTAATTATTCCCTCAAACAGACAGGGTCCCTGAAGAAAACATTTTATTGTTGGAGGGCAGCTGTTTGCAGGACACAGAGGCCCACAATATACACAAAGGAAAAAGAAATAGAAACAAATGCAGAAAGTGCATTGTATGGCTTAATGGTTTTAAAAATCTTCTCTATCCCTTTAATCCTGGGCAGTCTAACTTTTCATTGTTGTGGCTGACTGATGCTGTAAGCTCCTTGTTCGCCCAGGGTTTGTGACAGTTGCCTGATCCTGGTTCCCCACCTGGTGAAGCCTTCTGGGGAGTTGAAGGACCCCCCCACACACACTTTCCCTACCTCCTCACCATGAAGGTATCTCCCCACTGCCCTTTGCTGTGGGCACCTGCATCTAGAACCTCTACAGACAGTCTCGAAGCTCTGTCTTCACCCTTCCAGGTAAGTAAATGTGATTCAGGGACATAAAGTGCCTTGACCAGGGTAACCTAGGGAGGCAGGCAGGGCAGGGCAGGGCCGGGCCGGGCTTGGGACTGGGTCTGGCTAACCCCCAAACCCTTGGTCTTCACCCCATGGAGGCAGAGGTGGGGGAGTCCCTTCAGTGCCACAGCCTCTCTTCCCTCTCTCTCAAACTCCTAGTCTTGGGCTGAAATTCTCTAGTTCCTTCCCTTTCTGCCCATTTTATTTCAGAAAGGAACAAGGATGGATGTGAATTAATGAATTACTGAGGCGTGAGTAACTGATATTTATAATGTACTCTTTCTCCCCCAGGTAGGTGCATTAGGAGCTTGGCAAAGCCCCTGTGTCTGGCTTAGGCCCTTAGGAATGACGCCTCGTCATTGCCCCAAATTATTAGTTCTGCCTAAACCAGGGGTTTCATATCTACTTCACATGAAATTTTATGTGAAATATAATGTTCACATAAAAACTTCATGTCAAATGTAAGATTTCCATGCTGGAAATCACATGGCGAAATCCAGCATGTGAGCTGGAGGAGGTTTTGTTTGATTTTTTATTTGGAGTACAAAAGACTCTTCTTTAATCCTCTAGCATCACCCATAGGATGCTTTGCTCATGAACTTGCTTGCGATCCATTTTGTGGGGGGAAGACGCAATCTTGCTGCAGAGGCCAGGGATCCATTCTCTCTGAATTCAAGGCAGTCATGCTGCTTGTTTGTTTCTGAATGTCCACAGGGTCTTACCCGTGAGAGGGGCTCAAGCAGCCCTTGGGAAATAACCCTTAATTAACGAGTGGGCTCATTCCACATGTGGTCATTGATTGCCTATAGTACGGTGGACACTCTGCTATGTGCTGGGCATACAGGGCTGCAAAGATAGATGTAATTCATGCCCTAACAGAACCAACAGCAGGAAAGCAGACATTGCACTACAGTGTGATGTGTGTTACAATGGGGAAGGACAAGATGTTGTGGCGACATGGGGCAGGTGACCTGTCCCCGCTGAGGGGTCAAGGAAGGCTTTCATGAGGGAGGGACATTTCAGCTGAAATCTGAAGAGTAAATACTAGCCATGCAAGGCCATGGTGGGGCGAGATGATGTGGGTGTGGGGCAAGCAAAAATTCCAGGGAAAGAGAGCAGCATGTGCAAAGGCCAGGAGGCAGCAGACAGTGGCGCGCTTGAGGTGCGACTAGAGAATGTTGCAATGGAGAGAAGGTCCACGGCCAGATCATGAACAGTCTTGTCTGCTGGTGTTTTCCAAACTTGTCTTCACTACAACCCACAGTAAGAACTACATCTGATGTCATAACTTAGGACACACACGTGTGTATGAAAGAGTCACAAACAACATACATCCTTACCATACACAAAGTGCCCTATTTGTATTGTATTCTTTTTCCCCCCACTGTTGGCTATGACCCAGAAAGTTGATTTCACATTTTAATCTGTCTCCACAAACCCTGGTAAATCATGGTATGGAGCTGGGACTTTATCCCATGGTTAATAGAAAGCCATTGATGGCCTTTAAGCCAGGAGTGAACTGGTCTGGTTCCCTTCAATGAACGATACCCAGGCTGCAGCAGAAGGTAGGTAGACCACGGTGGGAGTGAGCAGGGGCACCTAAGGCTGGTATATTGCTGTGACCTGGTTGAGAAATAAGGGCACCCCAAATGCAACAGTGGCGGTATGGACAGAGAGAGTTGGTTGATTTTTGAGATTATGAAGATGGAGAATATGATTGTTTGGAGGCATGGCATGATGAGGAAAGAGAAGTCAAGGATACTTCCAGGATTCTGCTTTGGTAACTAGAAGGACGGTGATGCTAGGTGTTGAGATACAGAGCAGTGGGGAAGGACCCCATATTGGGTGAAAGGTGCTAAGTTCCGGCTTGGGTAGGTTGGGTGTGAGAGAGCCAAGAGTTGATGTTCTATGGACTTTGAAAGTCAAGAAAGGGAGCTGGATTGGGTTTGTGAAATCGGTACTGAGCAGTATCTTGGGGGTGTTTGGAAACTTGGAAGACGAGAGATCTCTTAGGGAAGATATGTGAGAAAAGCAAAGACAGACGCTGAGACATTCACAGTTTCTTCCCTTTGTCTCCAAGTAAGAATCAAGTCATCATCTTCTATATACTCCAGACGTTTGGATAATGTTACTCAGAGGAGGTTAACACAGAACAGGTTTGTGTGTTTGAGCTGATTGTTAAACATTATCTCAAGAAATCTGAACTAGCTTCTATTATGGCAAATGATTACCTCCTCTACTGGCTGAACATGGGGGAGCCCACATGGAAACTGCTAACCTGGGGGCTGGTTCACCCTTGTGACTTGGCCCATGTACTTCAAATGTTTTCCATCTTGGCTGTTTTTGAACTAAATGTGTTCCTCATGCTGGTAAAGACGCGTGCTTGATGTTATTAGAAACCTGAACAATAAAAGTATGTTGGAAATTATTAGAAGTTGGAGCAGCTGGTATTGAAATACTTTGGTCCTAGGTTTAAATTAATAAATTGGCTTTCTTGATAAGGAGCAGTATTAAATTCCAGCCCCTTGATTTAGCAAGGATTTGGCTGCTGTCTAGGAAATGGCCTGAAATAGCAGGCTCTGCCTGTCTCCCTCTCCCTCTCCACAGCTCGTTGTCTTTGTTTTCCACTCCTGCCCATCACAACTATGTATCTTTGATTTCAAAAACAGAAATGGTATAAAATTGAGACGTATAGATAAAATGCTACAATGTTTTAAATTGACATTTTTTCTTATTAGAATAGAAGAGCATGTTACTTGCAAGAAGCTTAGAGCAGATAGATGAGCATAGAAAAAAGTTAAATAATTCACCTATTCAATAAATGTTTGCAGAGCAGCTGCTAAGTTCCAGAAACTATTATTGGTGCTGGAGATAAATAGTGAGCTAACCCGACAGGATCTCTGCTTTCATGTACGTTAGTGATAAACACTAAGAAAGTGCTGTGGGATAGGAACTATCAGTGTGATGGTTGCTAATGTGGTAAATATGTTGGACAGAGAAGGATCCACTGATATGGTGACTTTTGAAGAAAGACTTGTGGGAAGTAAGGGAAGGAGGCACGAGGATAGGTGGGGGAAGAATATTCTGGACAGGGGGAAAGGTGAGTGCAAAGGCCCTGCGGCAGGAGCATGCCCCATTTGTTGGAGGCACAGAAAAAAAATCAGTATGGGGAGCAGAGTAAGAGGCAGAAGGGAGTTGGGGGGGAGGATGGTAACCCAGAGGGACGCTGGGTCTGGGGGGCGAACCACATTGGTCTTTCGAGATTAAGTAACAAGCTTGGCTTTCACTCTCATTTCTGAGTGGGTCTGGAGCCAGTGGGGAAATGGAAGCACAGAAGTGACTTGATCTGACTTACAGATCTGACTGCTGTGCTGAGGAGTGACTGCAGGTAGGGGAGGTTAGGGGCAGGAAGATGAGCAGAGAGATTGCTAAAGAAAACCATTGCAAATGGTCCTTTTTTTTTTTTTTAATTGGGGAATTGAGGTAGGGGAACAGCTAAGTTGTTGTTCTTCAATCTTAGTTGTGGAGGGCGCCAGTCGCCATCTGGCTGCCCGTCTGCAGCTCGTGGCCTCTAAGATGAAGGTGCTGTATTACAATCTTAGTTGCGGGTGGGTTCTGCCACCATTCCATGAGGGAGTTGAACCAGCAGCCTTGTTGTTAATAGTGCATGCTCTATCCACTGAGCCATCTGGGTGGCAGCTCCGCTCAAGGTGCCGAGTTCAGTCTTAGTTGCGGGAGGGCATATCCCACCATCAAACAGGCAATCTTGTTGTTAGGAGCACATGCTCTCACCAGCTGAGCCATCCTGCCACCTGTTGGCTGCTCAGCGGCAGCTCAGCTCAGGCACAGCGTCACTGGCCCATGTGGGAATCCAACTGGCCGCCCTGTTGCTCAGAGCTCGCACTCTTAATCTAACTGTTAACTAGCTGAGCCACTCGGCCTGCCCCAAATGGTCCTTTTTTTTCATTAAATGCGCACATTTATAAGCAAAGAACTCTACAGACTATTCTTTAACCTTCATTTTTCACTAACAGGATTCTTGCAGAAGGCAGCCCAGGGAGATCAGACATCACGTGGGAGTTTGTGGAGGATATGGCACCTGGTCAAATAGGGCTGGTGATCAGACATCATGGGTGGGAGGTTCTAGTTAAACTGACTTAGCAGGGTTCTTGCTAAAACTGGACTTTACAAGGAGGTGCACAGATAGGCCTAGGCTCAGGAGGCTGTCTGAAGTTTGGTCAAGCAAAGCATATTTGTCTGTACTAAGACATGGTTTTCACATTCTAACATCTCTGAAACCAGGATGTATCTTATAACTGTGGCCGTGGGCCAGGGCAGTTGTCACCTACATGCCGTTACGTGTGTTTGTGTGTGTGTGTGTGGGGGGGGCAGCATAGGTCACAGTGGTTCAGATTGTTATTACTGTGGTTTATAAGTAAGTATTCAGCATCGCTGACACTGCCTTGTTTAAATTGTTTTCAAATAAACAACACCCTAATTCTGTACCAAATTAGAAAGTCACTGGCATGCACACAAAGGCACAGACAAAAGCAGCACAGTGGGGTGTACATCTCATACTGGAAAAGCAAAAATTTCTCATTCAAGGAATGACTTCCATTCCACATTTTCTTGCAACACGGAAACTAACTGCTTTATGGGTGCTAAGAAAGGAAGGAGCCCACACACAGATTGTTTTGTGCTCTGTTATGAGATGGTCAGTCAAGAGGAGAGTCATATGGCCTCAAGAGGAGACAGAGGAGGGGCTCAGGAAAACAAAGTTTATTTTACTCACAGCTCCTAGAGACGGGAGCAGGGCATGCCAGGCAGAGCCACGTGGAGGAGACACCAGGGTGGTCAGGAGGCAGGAGTGAGGGTAAGGCTTAGGCCACGGCTTTTATTGGGGTTTCCCAGGAAGGACAAGGCGGAGAGAGCTGAATATCATAGGACTGGCTAGTTGGAATACTGTCAGCGGACTCTGTGTAGACGGCTGGTCTCTAATTGTCTGGCACCTGACCCTGGCCCTGGCCCTGGGACGATTAAGGCAGAGGCATATTGCCTGCTGGGGTGTGTGGGCCAGACAGAGGAGGTAAGCCTGCAGACTGGTCAGTCTGCATGTCAAGGGCATGCTCCTGCCGGCCCCTTTGCTGTCCCTGAGAATTGGCCAGCTTGAGAGAGGCAGTCTCTCCCCAGCCAAAAGCTTTGTTCATATGTTGAAACATCATAGTGTACAGAAAATTTAAAATATTTGCGATCATAGATGAAGCTGTGTTGTGTTTTGTTACCAAGATACATTAAAAAATTTTTTTCCAGCATGTACTAAAGTGATACAATTGCCGATTACCTCAGAATGGATGGAAGAAATCAGAAAGTGAGGCACAAATCTGGTGGCCTCACATGACACAGGACTATTGTCAGGATGTTGTGTCAGGGTTTACTTGGCAACGTTTTCCTTGCTAGTGTGTAAAATAATGAAGCATCTCGAAATCAGTGGTCCTCAGAGTCAATGAAAGACAAAAATGTGTATGTTTCACATACTTTTTTATCTCAGTTCTTAAGCCTGAAGAGATGGTATTACTACTGTGTACCCATTTCAGAGGTAATGTTGCTGAGGCTCATAAAATATAAATACTCTGAGCAACTGACAAACAGCTGAGCAGGAATATCAAATGCTGAGTCTGTCCAACTTTGAGGTCCTCACTCTGTAGGTGCCCACCCCGCCACCATGTCACTCCCCAACATCATGGACCCCAGAGGCTCTGCCTCACAAGAGACACTGCATTTCTATCCAACATGTCACATCAGCAGGAACGTTTTCAATTTGGTGTTTGCTGTTATAAACATTCAACCTAGGAAGCAAGGAAATGTCACCTGTATTCACTGTATTTATTTATTTACTGTTTAGATAACCTATGTTTGGGTAACAGCAGAAGAGAGAAGCCATAAGGAGTAGGCCAGCCCATTTGTAATTGGTCCACGGAAATTTAGGTAGTGCTTCATTCAGAACTCACAGGTTGACACATCACTATTTAAATGTTTTAATAGCTTTCTAAAAACGAAGAACTCACTGAGCCCTTCTCTTTCCTAAAAATTTAAGATATTAATTTCATTCTGATATACAAGTCAAAAAAGTTAAAGTGAACTTACTTCCCCCTTAGATTTATGTTTTCTATTTTATGAACCAAATTAAGCTCTTCTGTGGTTGTTTTTCTTTTACATAGACCCTTCTAAGTCACTGATGATGGGCAATGTCATTGACAAATTGGCTTATCTCACAGTTTGTGCCTTAAATACCAGTGGGCTCAAATAGTGACAAGAAAAAGATCTAACGCTCCTTGCACTTCTGAAGCCGTGCTTTCTCTGTCTGAGAAGAATCCCAAAAGTCCAACTTGAGGGAAATTAAAAAGGATGACCTTGGTGCCAAGTTCCAGCTTTACTTTACACATATACACATACTCTGTGACCTCATGGGAGTTCAATGGCAGAGGTAACAGGGTCATGAAATGCTTCACAAGGCCTTAAACACCATGGGTTTAAAATTGAGTTTGTTCAGAAGCAAAACCCTCGGAAGACTTCAGGGCGGCACCCCAGGGGACCCACATACCTGCTGTTGGCTCAGACTACACCTAAATTCTAACAATGTGTTATCGGGACTTGCCATCTGTCCTGATACCCTTGCCTGGTGCTTTGTGGTTTGCAAGGTGCTTGTCAAAGTTTTGTACTATCAATCACTATTAAAAAGGTGGGTACAGAAGAGGAATCTGAGGCTAAACAATGAGAATTTCCCCTCAGGTTACAGGGCTCAGAAGCAGATCCAGGACTATGGTTTAACCCTTCGGAGTCGGAGTCCTGGAGTTCGCCTTATGGCCAATGTTCCCATTTCTCCCCGTACTTTATTGGTTCATCATGACTTCATGTCAGCTGGTTGGTATTTTGGTAGAGGCATGGGTAAATAAGTTGGCCTTGCCCTGTTCCCTGCCCTACCAATGTTTGTTAATTTGGAGTCACCACTATCAACATGGGCCAGGGTCGAAGGACTAAAACGATTTTTCATCTTTATTAGGAAGGTAGCCTCTTCAAGACCACTTTCCTCCACACACCCTGGCCCCAGGCAGGAATGTAAGGGCCGGGCTCCTAGAGTTACCGGGCCCTCCAGTAGAACTGTCAAGTTCTTGGGTAGTATTGAAAACTTTGGAAAATAAATTGAAATCACTGTTAAAAATTCAGTCATTTGATTGCACACAGACATGAGGGGTCTTTTTCAGGGTGATGGAAATGTTCTAAACGTGAATTGTGGTGACAGTTGCACAACATTGTAAAATAACTAAAAATCATTAAATTTTAAACTTAAAATGGGCAAATTTCACATGTCAATTATGTTTCAATAAAACTGTTACAAACATTAAAATATCATCAAAAATAATTTTAATCAAATACATAAGCTGTCTGTCTTCTTTATATTACAAACAAAAAAGCGTATTTTTACCAGACTTAGGTGTTTTGTGTCATTTTCAGAATAGAGGCATAAAGTGTTAGAAAAATTACACAAGGTACAAAAAAAGATTTAAAATTATTTTTTAAGAAAACCAAGCAAATGGAGGGGAGGACACCTGTAGATGTTTGGAGAAAAAAAAAGTTTTTTGCAAAGCAACCCAGCTGCAGCCCTGAGAAGTGTGAAGTGCCAACATCAGGTTTTTCTCTGATTTGAATAAGCCACCACTGTCCTGGGAGCCCTCGAGCAAGCGTAGGCTACTTGGGACATTACAGGTTCTACCTGAAGAAACTCAACATTGGCAGGTCTCATTTCTTAGCATCTTAAAAAGGTGCTAAGTGCCTCAGATTTCATTAAAATATCAAGCTATATTCATTTTAAACAGGCACCATATGCCTTGTGCTTATAGCAGAATCTTCATACATGGTTTGGGGACTTTAAAAACCCTGCCTTAGATGCAACACCTCAAAACCAGTTCAGGAAGGGGGGGAAATAAATGACTTTTAACCGTTAAAGACACAAATAAAATTCTCAAGGATTTTCACTTGAGAACTAACACCCCTAAGTAAGTCATATGTTTCAGCCTCTCCTAAGGAAAGGTGGTTACAAAGATACATCAAAACAGACATTTTGTGAAGTAGGGATAGGTTCTTTTGGACTTTTCAGAAGTACTTAAAATTCCAAATGATATTTGTTTATAACTAGAGCAAGTTTAAGCGGTTAGTTGATCTGAATCATTTGGATCTGTGGAAAGGACTCTGGCCACACAGTGAAACCTACCTGTACAGTGTGTGGAGTGGGTGACCTGGGGCCTACTCAGGACAAAGAAAAGGAGAGAAGAGTCTAAGAGAAGAGAAGATGTGACTTGATGCCCCCTTCTTCCACTGGCATCACCTTACGCAAATCACTTGATGTACTAAGTTTCCTCATCTGTATTTGGGAACAATAATATATCACCAGGAGAATGAAACAAGAGCACAGTTTGGGAACATTTTGGTTAAAGTCTTATCCAAATACTAGATATTATTACTGTTTCTTTGGTCAAAGCAAAAATTCAGTCTGCAGAGCCCTGACATTTGGCAATTTAGATTCGAGTTTCGCCCCCAGGTATACAAGGCCTTCACCCTCTCAGCCTTCTCAGCCCTGTCACACTCATATGCTGTAAAAATATTTCCTATATGGGTCGGGGGAGAGCACCAAGGATTGAACCAAGACTGGATAGTAGCCAAATAGCCATGCTACCCCGAGTTTCCCTTAGAGCTAGCACTAAATCCTACATTCTCTACAGCCAGCTGATGTTAGATTTGAGGGGACAAGTAGGTCTCTTCTACATCTGCTCCAAAAGCATCTATGACAGTACCTCCATCTGGGGCACAGAGTGTAACACAGGCCCAAGGACAGCCTGGTGCTTGGGGTCTGTCCATGACTCCATGACTGCCCGTGGCCCTCCTATGCTCCTGCTATTGCCTGTCCTAAGAGAGTCCCTATGGCCACTTCTCTTGCTCTTCTCTGTTCCTGCTGACAGACATCGCTGCTCTTACTTTGAAATATGAACTCATTGCAAACATAAAAGTCTGATGTGAATTCCACTTCTATCATTCTGGAAGTGGCATAGCCCAGGGGTTAACCCAGCCCTCCTGGGCACTCATGCAGGCTACCCTGCTACTTTCCAGGTGAAGAAATGCTCCTCAGTTTCCTCATCTGTAAACTGAGTTGCTGGGAGGGTTCATGAGATCAGCCATGTCAGTTGCTCTCACCAGTGAGAACATCGAACCCCCTGGGCAGTTTGTTAACACACAGATTCCAGGGCCCACCCTCGCCCAGGGTTCTGATTCAGTAGGTCTGGGGTGGCCCCTGAGACTCTGCATTTTTAACAAGTTCCAACATCATTCTGCTGCAGATCCAGAAAAGCTCTCAATCTCTGTAAAGGGCTTAGCCAGGCATGTAACAAGCACACAATAAATTTCAGGCATCACTAAGAATAGTCAATGAAGATTTGCTTCCTTAAAAAGCTTCCCAATTCTGTTCTATTTGAAAAATCTGCCTCGCCCCCCACCAACCCAAGAGTCTTGCCTGAGTTGAGAAATAAAAAATCTGGTCTCTTTCAGCTCACTTTTCTTAGAAGTTGAGACATGTGGCCTAACACCTGCTTCTAAACACAGCTACTTGATGTATAACTTTTGGCAGCTCGTTTATATTTTCTCATTGCCAATGAAGTTATTGAAATTGAAATATACCATCTGTTTGAGGGTTTGTATCAAAAAGACAGATGACACTGTTGCAGGTAATGACAGAGTCAACCTGTTTCCACAGCAAACTTTCCCATCTGCCCAAACTAACTTAATTTCTTAGATTTGGCATTTGTGAACCAATATGTTCTTCCGGACTAGGATATAATAATCCAGCATCAAAAACACCAGTTGGTTACCTGAAGCAATATTAACAACTACAGAGAAAGAGCACCAAATTTCCCGCCACTTAGCTGGAACGGAACCAGCAGAAACAGCAAATTCTATTGGAGATATATAGTTAGCTATATATGTAGATATACCCCATTTTTAAAAAGTTTGTTTTACCTCGCTTCGCTTTTATAAAAGACCTGCATTAGTACCTGTCTTCGCTAACCAAAAGAAATCCGAAGAGAACTTTCAGTTTTCTGGGGTGTGGGGAAGCGAAAATGGAGTTCAGTGTTTGTTTTGCTCCAGCTGTTTTAGAGGCGGGGCGAAACCCTGCCAAGCTCCTTCGGGAACCACACTCAGCGCCTCAACATCCAGCCCCAGAGCTCTGATCTGTCTTTAGCACCTGGGCTTTATCTCCATGTGCATCCGTTAGCAAGCTGTGTCCTAGGGTACCAGAAAAGCCTAAGAGACCTCGTAGCGGGGGTGCGCTTAGTATAAAACCGAACAGAAGTAAGTGTATTTGTTTGGTATGACTTGGTAGGTTATTTTTGAGGCCTGATAACGCTCAAAAATCTTTCATTAATGGTAATTGCTTCTTCATTTTATGCCATTTCAGCTTGCAAAAGGTTTCATAGAACGCTCTACTTTCAGGTAGTGAGGAAAACCTGTGTATATATATGTAAATGTGTGTGTGTTGTATTCCTAAATTTGTGAAATAAAATGTAGATGTACCTGTGTGAAATGAGTACCTGACTATTTTTTTGTTTGTGTAACATTGTCCCAAAACAGCGCTTTCTTCCTGGAAAGGCGCTTTTGTTTTCAGCCCGGGAACACACACTGGGCGGGGCCCCCACCAGCGCGGTCAGGGCTCCCCGAGCCCAGGTGCACAGGACACCCTGTGAAGCTCATAGCCGGGAGATGTCCCCCTAGGCACAGGGAAGGACTAATGCTTGCTTTTGCTTGAAGGACACGGGAGGTGTGGCAGGGAGCTCCCATCTGGAGTTTGGAGAATGAGGGCAGCTGCACTGAAGGACAGCATGTGTGATCTAAGGACAGGTGAGCAGCAGCTGCTGCCGTGGTTTTGGAAGACTCCCTTATTGTCTGAACACCCTAACGGTGATGGCCAGGGCTTTCTGGACTGGACCGGACTTCAGACACTTCATAATGTGATGGGCTGCCTCCACGCAGATCTGTCTTTTAGCCATTCTGTTTTACAGGCATCGAAGTAAGAGACATTGAGCCCTCAGTTGAAACCCACACTGGTGCTTAACCACCCAATTGCCAGGAAGTCTTTCTCCTATACGTGGAAATCGCCTGCTGCTCTTCCACCCTCCCCCCCTGACTCGGGGGGCTGACCCCCCTGGGCTGGCCTCCAAGCCATCCCCTGCTCAGATGTTCTTCCTTCTGCCTACACACTGCTCTCCCCTCTTCCCTCCAGGTTCTAGCACTCTGGGTTTCAAGTTTACAGCCTGATTGGTCTTTCCATGTCTAACCTTGAGGACAAGAAAGAAAGAAAGATAGTTCTTCTTCCCAAATATTCCCAGCTGAAGATGAGATTTGCTACCTGAAGCTCTAAGTTTGCAAAGCAGATGGCAGCGTCTTATCGGGGACTCATCTCTGACTTCAAGTCCATTACTGTTCAGATGGGTCAAAAAGGGACTCGGAGAGGCACCTTCTAGAACCCTTACTCCTCCGGTCCTCTAGGAAGCTCTCCAGGGTCCAGCATCCTCTCCCTGTCCATCAGGGCACACCTCTACCTCACAGCCTGGCTTCCTCTTTCCAAGAAAACCTGGCAGAATCTCCTTACTGTATTGGAAACTAAAGCCTGCACAGGAGGTGTTTGGGGACAAGGATGTGCAGAGCTTACTTAAATGGAAGGAAATGGGAAAAACATACATTTGACCCTTTGTATCCGCAGGATCTGCATCCATGGATTCAACTTACATCAGACTGAGAATATTAGGGAAAAAATGTTACATTGTTGCTGATGTGTACCCGTAGTTAGGCCTATGACTGTGCGTTGGTACTGAACATGTATAGACTTTTTTACTTGTCATTATTCCCTAAACAATACATAGCTTTTACATTGCATTAGGTATTATAAGTAATCTAGAGATAATTTAAAGTATACAGGAGGATGTATGTAGGTTACATGCAAATACTATGTATTTTATGTAAGGCACTTGAGCATCTGAGGATCTTTGAGGTGGGGGGGGGTCCTGGAACCAATCCCCTGAGGATAATGAGGGACGGCTATATCTCAGAAATTTGGCTAAATGGGGATCTGTTATATAATAAGTCTTCATGTAACACCATCAGGTTCTGCAACTTTAAGCGAAATAACATAATGAAACAAATTTTACTACAGACTAATTGATATAAAAAAGAATTAAGTTCCTAATGGCATCTCAACAATATTATAATGAAACATTGAACAAAATTACATTATTCAAGGACCTGTTTTTCTGTTTCCTATAGGTTTGAAATGTATCACAATAAAAAGTATTTAAAAGTTAGCAGAGAGAGAGGAACAGAGACAGAGAGAGAGAGAGAGAGGGATAGAAGAGGGATGGGAGAGGGAGAGGGAGAGGGAGAGGGAGAGGGAGAGGCAGGCAGGAAGGACAGCACTGTCAG
>NW_017732066.1:629592-649238 GCF_001890085.2 Hipposideros armiger
GGACCTGTTTTTCTGTTTCCTATAGGTTTGAAATGTATCACAATAAAAAGTATTTAAAAGTTAGCAGAGAGAGAGGAACAGAGACAGAGAGAGAGGGAGAGGGAGAGGGAGAGGGAGAGGGAGAGGGAGAGGGAGAGGGAGAAGGAGAGGGAGAGGCAGGCAGGAAGGACAGCACTGTCAGGGCTAGTCACCAGTGCTTCCCTGCATTGTGTGGCTGTCTCTCACCCAGTGTAACCCCTCAGGGTGCCACCTGGGGTCCCACATAGAGTTTTCATATTTAGGGAGCAGAAAAAAGATTCCTTCCCTCATCCTCACAGATTATCAACCACCAAAGCTGTCTTTAAAGTCTATTCTTCACGTACTGGAAAGAACAGATTTCATCCTGAGGTTTTCTGTGTCTCAGCTTGGGTGTGTTGGGAATTCTGGGACTTTTTCTTTCTCCATGCTTGTCAATGTCATAGACGTGAAACCACCTTCACTCTCACCATGACCCTTACCAAAGACGGGTCCTCCTTTTGGAGTCTCAGTACCAGAAACCTTGTTTCCAGTCTCAGCTTCACTCTTTACTACTTTTATGTCCTTGAGCTGGTCATGGCTGGATCTGAGCCACCATTGCCTCCCACCCCTGGGAGTGATGACAGGAGAGGGTGAACTTGGATGGTGCAGACAGGAAGGGCTGCTGTGCAGAGGCAAGGTGTCAGGACAGTAGCGGGGCTGCAGTACTTGAAGGAGTTTTAGAAAACATTGCGGTAAATTCAATGCACGGATGGCTGCGTTTCCTCTTTGCTCACTGCCAAAAGCGCCTTCTATCCTTCGCATGGACACAGTTTACTGAGGACATTGTCAATGTGTTTCTACTCATGCCGTAGCACATGGCCAGTACACAGGCTCATCGCCCTTTCCTCAGTTCATTAACTGTATTTCAATCTGAGGTGCTTATTTATCTTCCAGCACCTGCACGACCTCCCAGTTCCAGGGTGAGACCATTTGGATAGGAACTAAAATTAGTGCCTAAAAAAGGTTCAGTTACTGCTTGCTTCTTTCTCAGGTTAAAATTCACATCATGGCTTCCATCCTTTGGAGTGAAAACCACCAGAGAGCTGATGAGTGCTGCTACAAACTAAATGGAACATTTATTGTTCACTTGTTTCCTTTTACTTGGCTTGTTAATGTGCCAGGTAATTAAAGTACTGTTGATATGGATATTAACAACAGGATTGTGACCAAAATGCTAAATTAAAATATTAAAATAAGACAGTTGTGGCCCAGAAGCCCAAACAATTTTAATCTGATTCAACCTCAAGACACACACATTAAAAAAAAAAAATTCCTTACACTATTCGTTCCTTTGGTTAAGCATGAAATCACTCTCTGTAATGATCATTGCAGGGAAAATCCAATCTTACAGCAGAGAGAAGGGTGCAGGTGAAGGGTTCATTACCAGCTAGGACTGATAGGCACACAGACACACAAGACTGCGTTTTTTACTCAGTGGACCCAAGAGGAGCTTAATCCATGAGGGCTTTATATGTGCGTGTCACGGTTCCTGTTCGTTAATCCAAGAGATGGAAATCCATGAACTTGAAACAATGAGGGATATGAGAGAGTTTATTAATTACTTATGAATGCCCTTCTTTGTACCAAGCATTGCACATGTTACTTTACAACTCTGGGGGTAGGTATGTAATCGTCTCCATCTCACCAATCAGAAAGCTGAGGGACAGAAGTAGTGTGTCATGTGAACGCGAGCATCTGGGGTCTGTGTGAGAGATATTTCTCACTTATAAATTAAGACACCAGATTTCTGACTTGACAACTCAGCCTCTGTGAGTTTGGAGGCCTGGACCCACCACTGAGAGATGAACGAACCCATTCTGGAAGTGCTTGGCCAAATCAGGTTCTGGAACTGCAACACTGAGGATTGGTTGGATCTAAACTGAGGTGACATCACTGAGATAGTGCCACCTGCAGAGCCTTGGGGCTAACTGGTCTGAAGCCTCCTGGTTCCTACATCACCCACGTCCCTTCAATTTGAGATACCTGTAATATTGACCATAAGAAAAGGAGAAGCTTCTCGCAAGCACAGAGGAGGAAGTAGGAATTCTTAAGTAGAGAGTAGGATGAGGCTTCCGAAGAAGAAAAGCATGAGCTAAAAATCCCTGATGTATCTCTGGAGGCTTTTTACAAGTCAAATTCTCATCTGGGTCACATATTTGGTTTCTGGTAGAAGGTAAGGGAATGAAAAAACAATTTGAGTTTCCTTTTAATGCTTTCATTCTGGACCCATTACTTATGGCTGGAGTCCCCAGTTGGCCATCTGTGTTCTTTGGCTGATCTTAAGGCCTTACCTGCACCATCCCAGCTGATAACTGCCCATGTGATCCCTCACCTTGGCTGGTGAAGATTTTTCAGGTGACCCTGGTGGGGCCAGAAACTGCTGTTGCCCCTCCCTCTTCATTTGATGGCCACTCTATTCACCTTGCATTCTTAACTAACACATTCTTTTAAAAAAATAATCTAAAAAAATTACACTTTTATATCTCAGAGGGGAAAAAAATGGGCCCATCAAAAGAAAATTCAGTCAAATTGTTGGCTCATTAGATCCTTACATTTTAAAATTTTATTATACCTTTGTGTAATGTTTAAACAAAATACATAATGAATGATAGATTAACAGTTCAAAATCTTCCATCTTAAGGACTTGTTGCCGAGCTAAATGAGTTCTCCATCCTTAAATTGAAAACACATTAGTGATCATAAGCAAAATGGCAGTATAGGAATTTCTAGCTCCTGTTTCCCCCAAGATATATCAATTTGAATAACTATCCACACACAACAATGCCTGCACAAGAGCTAAGGATTTGAGGTGAGGGATTACAGCACTGTGTGAAGAACAGAAATAAGCAAAGACACATTGAGGAGAGAAGGAAAGATAGAGTCACATTACCTCCATCACTCCTCCCCTAAGCCCAGAAGCCCAGCTCAAGGGAGACTTTCTCCCCATGAGAGAAGTGAGCACCTGACTTCACTGTGGACCTTAGAACTGGCCCACCCTAGCATCAGGCTGACTCCCAGAGCCCTAGGTGGCTCCCGTGGCACCAGGCTTCCAATGGGGCCCCCGTGAATCCAGGCTCTCAGCTCTGTCTAGTGCCAGCTCACTCCTGCAGATGCAGCAGCTCCTGTGGCCCCATGTTCTCAATTAGCTTCTGAAAAGTGAGAACCCAGGCCCCAGGCTGGCATCCATGAACACAGTCTCCTGGCCAGGACAAGACCCCACTACTATGGACCAGGAACCCAGCCCTCTCCAGCACCAAGATGGTTCCCATGGACCCAGACTCCAGACCAGCTCTCATGGATCCAGGGTCCTGGCCTGCCCTAGCATGAGACCGTCTCCCAGAGACCCAACCTTCAGGCAAGCTCCTAAGGTCCTAGGTCACAGGCCCCCCCATTGCTCCAGAATCCAGGCCATCTTCTAGGAAACCAGGCTCCTAGCCCATCCCAATGCTGGCAGGCCCCAAGGACTCAGACAGAGAGCCCACCCCACTGGTTCCTGGTGCCGGGATCCAGGATCCCGGCCCACCCATACAGACATAAGTCTCAGCCCTTGATTACAGACCCAAGCACCAGACTCACTCAGACTTCAGGCTGGTCCCCAGTGTACCCAAGCACTAGGCCTGCCCACATGTTGACCCAGGCCCTAGACCTGCCTACCCAAGGACTCCAGCAGCATGTCCACCTGTGGATACCCCAGATGACCCACCCAGAAGCTCTGGACAGGTGGATTGGTGAAGGGCTTTGCCTGCTGAAGCCAGTCTGTGAAGAGTGGAGGAGGTACCTAGTCCCTCAGGTGTACAGACACCCACCCACACAAGGCCACAAGGATTGGGACTAATCAAGGAAACATGACACCACCAAAGGAAACTAATGAAGACTCTGAATAGCCAAAGCAATCCTGAGAAGAAAAAGGCTGAGGGTAACAGAGTGATCAGGCTGTAGTGGAGAGAATATCTGTAAACTAGCAAGGTGGCTTGCAAAAGGTCATTCAAACCAATCATAGAATATTTAACAATGCAGAGCCAAAACGAACCACTTAAAAATAACAAGATTGGAAAAATTAAACTAGAATTTCATGCCCTTGTTGGTGGGGGAGGGGTGAGGAGACATTAGCTCTGGGTCACAGAAGCCTGAGTTTGTAGATCACAGATACATTAACAATATCTAGTAATCTAACCTGTTTCAGTTGTTTCTATAATTCAGAATGGCGCTCAGTTTTGAGTCAGCTCTCTTCCATTCTTGGGAATCTTCAAATTCTCCATGGGCAGCACAGATTTGCAGAATGAAGGGATTTTACAACTTGGTAATAGATGAAATAAAACAAATGACCTTTTTCTAGTGCCTTCTTTCCTTACTGGGCACTATTTGAATGTGTTTCATGAAACTAGATCGTTCATTTTAAGAATGTGAAATTTCTAGAAAGCTTAATTTTTTTAAAGAAATGTTTGAGATTTATACTCTGGAAAAATCAACTGGGTTTCTTCTTTGGTTTAATTTTACCAGTAACTATATTATTTAGGTAATAGCAAGATTCTTTTTATTTATAATCTAGGATTCAAAATAATAAGAACAAGCAAAAGAAGGCTAGGGCATCAGAATTCCTGATTTCAAACTTCATTACAAAGTAATAGTAGTCAAAACAGCATGGGGCCGGCTGAGTGGCACATTGGTTAGGAGCTGGCTTGGGACGCCAGCTCTGAGCAGCAGAGCCTGGGTTCAGATCCCACATGAGGGCCAGTGATGCTGCGCCCTCTACAGCTAAGATGGTGAACAATAGCTCAACCTGGAGCTGGGCTGCTGTGAGTAACCAGCAACGGCATAAGCTGCAGTGAAGCTGCAGTGGGCTCCCATAAGCTACCATGAGCAGCCCGCAGCCAGTGTGAGCTGCCAAGAGCCGCCCGAAAACGGCCGTCCAATGGTCGGCAAGCGACTGCCTCACCCGAGAAGAGCACAATAATACCAACAAGGGCCAGTGAAGCGACGTCCTCCATAACTAGACTGAAGAACAAAAGGACAGCAACTTGTCTGTTCTCTTTCCCCGATTCCCCAACACTGCTCCCCTCCCCCAATTCCCCAATAAAATCTTAAAAAAAAAAAAAAGCATGTTATGGGAATAGAAACGGACACATAGACCAATGAAACAGAATTAAAAGTCCTGCAATAAACCCACACATATAGGCTCAACGAATATTTGACAAGGGAGCCAAGGGTATCCAATGGGGAAAAGATAGTCTCTTCAATAAATTGTGTTGGGAAAACTGGATATTCACACATAAAAGAATGTAATTGGACTCCTATCTTATACCACTTACAAAAATTAACTTGAAATAGATTAAAGACTTATATGTAAGGCCCAAAACTGTAAAACTACTAAAAGAAAATAGAGGGTAACAGCTTCTTGACTCTGGTCTTACAGCAATTTTTTGAATATGACACCTAAAGCACAAGCAACAAAAGCAAAAATAAACAAATGGAACTACACCAAACTAAAAAGCTTCTGCACAGCAAAAGAAATAATCAGCAAAGTGAAAAGGCAACCTATGCAGTGGAAGAAAATTTTTGCAAACCATCTATCTGATAAGGGATTAATATCTAAAATATATAGAGAACTCATACAACTCAATAGCAAAAACACAAATAACCCATTTAAAAATGCACAGAAGATCTGAATTGACATTTTTCCAAAGAAGACATACAAATAGTCAACAAGTACATGAAAAAATGTTCAACATCATTAATCATCAGGGAACTGCAAATTAAAACCACAATGAGATATTACTTCACACCTGTTAGACTGGTTATTATCAAAAAGACAAGAAACAACAAGTGTTAGTGAGGATGTGGAGAAAAGGGAACCCTTGTGCACTGTTGGTGGAAATGTAAACTAATGTAACCATTATGGAAAACAGTACAGAGTTCCTCAAAAAATTAAAAATAGAACTAGCATATGATTCAGCAATACCACTTCTGAGTATCTATCTGAAAAAAATGAAAACACTAATTCAAAAAGATAGCTGCACCCCTATGTTTATTGCAACATTATTTACAATAGCCAAGATATGGAAACAACCTAAGTGTCCATCAGTGGATGAATGGATAAAGAAATTGTGATTATATATATATATATATATATATATATATATATATATATATATATATATATATATCAGAATAATAGAATATTATTCAGCCATAAAGAAGAATGAAATCTTGCCACTTGCTACAACACAGATGACTGGATCTCGAGGGCATTATGCTGAGTGAAAAGTCAGAGGAAGACAAATATTGTGTAATCTCACTTATATGTTGAATCTAAAAAAGCCAAACTCATAGAAATAGAGAGTAGAATAGTGGTTACTGGGGGCTGGGGTTGGGGGTGGGGGTGGTAAATGGAAAGATGTTGGCCAAAGAGTACAAATTTCCAGCTATAAGGTAAATAAGTTCTGGGTATCTAGTGTACAGCTTGGTGACTATAGTTAACAATACTATTTTATATACTTGAAAGTTAAGAGAGTACAACTTAAATGTTATCACCACAAAAAATAATAGTAATTATGTAAGGGGATGGAGGTGTTAACTAACCCTATTGTGTTAATAATTTTGCGATATATACACGTATCAAATCATCATGTTGTTTTACACCTTAAATTTACATATGTTGTATGTCAGTAATATCTCAATAAAACTGGGAGAGAAAAAAAAACAATTAGCAGCTAGCACATATGAAGTACTTACTGTGTGACCAGCACTGTGGGTCCATTCCCTCACGTGGTTTACACAATACCCTTCTCTGGTAGGTACAACTGTTAACCTCATTTCACAAATAAAGAAATGAAGACTTAGATTAGTAGCAAAGTCACCAGTTAGTAGGATCTATCTGAACGCAGGACTGGGTTCTTAGTCCCTATTACATACTTAGCACTTTTGAAAGATGAGCGATAAGTTTGGTATAATCCTCATATATTATGTGAAATACTTATTTAACATCTGCACTGGAAAAATAGAGACCCACTTAAACCACGTGTTTTTTTTTTAAGGGAAATTCACCCTATGTGAAGTTCAGACTATAGATATTTACCTCTCCTCCCCTAGAAATAGGGGACTCTTCAGTGAAAATGCCAATGGTGGTAGTGAAGGTTTATAAAGCGGATGATGGGATCCCAGAGGGAAGTCCTGTTCTCCCTGGCATTCTCATTGAGTGGTGTTCCCCTGGGAAGCCCTCAGCTTGAGGGCTGGGTCCTCATCCATTTGCCCCCATGCAAAGTCTGACCTACACTGGGTTGCCCATGGGCACCCCACTCAACGAAAGAGCTTATAGGGAAATGGACCACAGCAGCTACCCAACCCTTAGAATCAGCATGATCAAGATTCCAGAATCACTAGCCAAGAGGAGACCCAGCAGTCTTAAAGATGAAAGAAAAGATAAGCTGAGGCTTTAACTCCAGAGAAACCAGGTAAAATTTCGAAAAAAGAAGAGAATTTAAAATTACACCTCTAATAACCTCAGAGAGTCTTGAGAGGATAGTATATCCATAAAGGAATGAAGTGCTATGCAAAAGGCACAGAAAATAAGAATGCTCTCAGATTGACAATGCAGGGTTGCCAAAATTAGAAATTAAATAAGACTAAGCATAAAGTTAAAAATAATCCCCCAGGGCATAGCATTAAAAAGTCCAAAAACAGAGACAAAAGTACAAAATGTAAAAGGGAAAAGAAAAATTAAGGCTCAACCAATGAGGTCCAGCACCCACCCAATAAGCACCTGCCCGAAAGGGTCAGAGGGAGAAAATTATCAAAGCCATGAAAGAAGAGACTCTCCCAGAGTTGAGATATACGTGGCTTTGGATTTAAAAGACCCACTGAGTAGCCTTCACAATAAGTGAGAAAATACCCAAATTTAGATAGACCTTGTAAAAACATTTTCAGAAAGAAAATACCAAATCTTCAAGAGACAAAATGTGGTCACCTAGGAAGAAAGAGAATCCAATCCATTTTCAACCTAATACCAGCACGCTGAATGCCCTAGGAGCAATGCCTTCCAGTTTCTGAGGGAACATTATTTCAGCTTAAATTTTTTTAGCCTGCCAAGCCCTTAGTCAGTGGGAAGGCAGAAGAAAGATTTTTCATATATGAAAGGACTCAGAAAGCTTATCTTCCCTAAGGCCTTTCTTAGTAAGTAATTTAAGGATGTTGTCCAGCAAAATAAAGGAAACCAGGAAAGAAGATGACAAAGAGTTAGGAACAAGTAGACCCAGGGCAGCACTGAGGGCCCTTCCGGAATGTCAGCTGTGCCGCCCACCCAAAAGGCAAACAGCCCAGCCAGAAGCAGAAGCAAAGTTTCCAGGAGGGAAATCCTACAGAAGAAAGGACCATCTTCAGAAACAGAGCACGATTGAAAAACTAGAAAAAGGTACATTATGCTAGGAAAAAAGGGAAAAGGCAACAAGAAACTTGAAGGAAAACACAAAAAAATTGACAGAAAACTCATGAGCCACATGTGAAAAAAAATTGTAATATGACATGTTTTTAGCATCTAAGCTTCAGTGAGCTGTCAGATTATAGACTCCATTTGACCTTGATGCTAGGAATGTGTTCCTTGCACATATGACCCCTGTAGGATCTTGTTAAACCAGCCAGGGAGATGTAATTCCAGCACAGATGATCCAACCTGGCCCTGGACAATAATATCACATAGAAATAAAAAATATAAACACTTTAAATGGGAGTTAAATTCTTAAAGTCAACTGATAAAAAGGCATAGAAAGAATGTGAATATTAATGACTTTAGGTAAAAGTAATGGCATAGTTGATGAGAGAATGGACGTGAAAGAGAGAGAGAAGAGGTGGGTAAAGCAGGGGAGGTACCGATTCCGTATCTTAGAGTCGAGCTGAAGAGAAAGTGTCCTTATTTGGTGTCCATACAGAAATTTAAGTATGTTTTTTATAGTTACAATGATAGCTCAATTGAATTATTTTAAAAATAATGAATCACCAACCATTAGGAAGAGAGGAGTGAGGTTGTGTAGAGTGAGCAAAACCCTCATCTTTCATGGCGGTAAATCAAGAAATTGGATATAAGCTAATTATCTAGAGTTATAGGGGTAACCATAAGCGAAATCCAAACTACAAAATGGTACAAAGAGGTTGTCTCTCAGAGGTGATGGCAAAGGTTGGTGTAAGAGATTAGATAAAAACAAAAAGCTAAAAATTCAGTTAAAAACAAAGAAAGAAATACATATTGCAAATATTTATGAAATGCAACTTTAATTGGAAACCCGTCAGGAAATGAAGTAGATTTCCTTGTGTTTCTGTCTCCATGCACAGACATATATATTACTTCTCTCTTCCCCTTAATATCTGCTTATGGTTAGCTCCTGCTTCCTCATAGCTTCCACTTACCAGGACCCCTTGTATCAGTCAGGGTGCAGATAGGAAGGAGATCAGACCTGATTAATGAGATTCCTGTCAAAGGTGAGGCCAGGTTCAAGGAAACCAGTGAAGGCTGGGGAAGAACCATGGGGCTAGCAGCTCAGGAAGCCCCATCACTCCTAGGTCCCAGGTTGAGGCAGTTAAGGAACTGGAGAGGGGGCTGGGAAGAGCTGCCCTGGAAGGGCTGAGACCTTCAGAGAGAAATGAACCTCTGCCAGCCACAACCAGAGCAAAAAATACCTCATGTCTCTCCCCAGGCAAGGGGTCCAGTTTCTCAGACAGGGTCAAGGGGGGAGAGTGGCCAGGAGATTTGGAGGGGCAAATGGAGAACATCCAACTCGCCCTGTAGCCTTTGCTAAGCCTGAGGCTTCTTTTCTATAAACCCCTTTATTACATCCCTTACGGCAGTCACTTTAGTCACTCAGTATTTCCTAGCTGATTTCTAACTGAGTGAATGAGAGCACTGCAGCTCTGCCATCATTGGCGAGGCTGTGGGTTAGCTCACCTTGGGTCAGCTGCCTGGTGCAATCAGCTACCTTGGAAGTGGTGGGGTTGAGCGAGCGGGAAATGTACTACAAAACATCCTCGCGCTGGGTGGAGCCAGTTCACCTGTTGGCAGGTCTAAAACAGATGCAAATAGAGGCTCCTGTATCACATATAAATTAAGCAATAGTCGTTGTAACATTGTAATTGATTTGTCTAAGGACTCAAATGATAATAGTTAAGGTTTATTGAGCACTGTCTATGATGCAGGCACTTTATGGGTGTTCTCTCATCTAACCTTTGCCACTATTCTGTAACTGGGCCTGATTGTTGTTCGTATGTTACACATGAAGAGGTCACATGCGCAGGGGTTAAGCAGCTTCCCAGAGGATGCCCAATGTCAGGTAAGGGGTGGAGGCTGGATTTCACCCAGCCTAGGAAATCTGACACTGGGCCTCAGCTTCTGAACACCATTCTTGTCACATCTGAGAAACAAAATAAAAATTAACATCGTCTTTTAAAGGGGCTTACTTTTGGGGAGAGATTCTTCCTTTCCATCACCATTTCCAAAAGTAATACTATAACAGCACTACAGTTATCCAAGATGTTGCCATTAGGGAAACAGGATAAAGAGTAGACGGGATGTGGTTGGATTATGTCCTACAACTGCATGTGAATGTTCATTCATCCCAGAATAAAGCTAAACAAATATTACAGAAGCAGCACCAACTACCATGGACTCATTTACTCAACAAATATGTGTAAGGTATCTTCTATGTGCCAGGCACTGTTCTAGGCGCGGGGGAGACAGCCAAGAAAGATATACAAAAATCCTTGATCTCATGGAGTTATCATTCTAAGGGAAATTGGCTTGTCCAAAGCGTCCTTCAGTCCGGTTACTTGTAATTCAATTATGAAATACATGCTTATTACCTAAACGCTGATAGCAAAGTATTTACTTCCTGATCCCCTGAAAAGTGGGTCTGATTAGGTTTCCCTGGGTGAATACCAAGCCTTATCTCAAATGGTAAATATATGAGTCATTCTTTCTCTCTACTCTTAGAATACCTGCACAATGTAAGCGCTGCACACGTGCTTGGAAAGCCTAACTGCCTTCTCTTCCGGGCTCTTCTTTCCTCCAGGTTACAGAGAGCACCCAGGTGTGAAGCTGTGGACACAGTCGGTTGTTTCAGAAAAGATGCGGACGTAACTGATGAATTGCAAATACTGGCTAGAGCTCCCAAAGAGAAACGTTTCTCTCCACGATTCCGGGCACGAGAGATCCAAGACACCCTGGAAGAAGATGCAGCCGGCGGACAGAAGACGGCAGCCACCAAAGCGCTGAGGGGAGTCCCTCCCTGCGTTTCCGTCCTGGCTCCAAGTTTTCTTCATGATGTCCTGTAATAGCACATCCACTGAGACTTCGGAATACGCGCTGCTGACCGGGAGCAACGTGTCGGACACCGGGGCGACCACTCCGCCCGCGCCCCTCAGGGTGTGTTTGGCGGTAGTCATGCTGCTGATGATCGTCGTCGGGCTCCTTGGCAACGCTGTAGTCTGCGTCATCGTGTACCAGAGGCCGGCTATGCGCTCCGCCATCAATCTGCTGCTGGCCACGCTGGCCTTCTCCGACATCATGCTGTCCTTATGCTGCATGCCCTTCACCGCCGTCACGCTGATCACGGTCCACTGGCACTTTGGGGATTACTTTTGCCGGCTGTCAGCCACACTCTACTGGTTTTTTGTCCTGGAGGGCGTGGCCATCCTGCTCATCATCAGCGTGGACCGCTTTCTCATCATCGTCCAACGCCAGGACAAGCTGAATCCGCACAGGGCCAAGGTGATCATCGCCGTGTCCTGGGCGCTGTCCTTCTGCGTCTCGGCTCCATCGCTGGCCGGCTGGACCATGGTGGAGGTGCCTGCGCGGGCTCCGCAGTGCGTGCTGGGCTACACCGAGTTCCCAGCCAGCCGTGCCTACGTGGTGACGCTAGTGGTGGCCGTGTTCTTCGTGCCCTTCGGCGTCATGCTGTGCTCCTACCTGTGCATTCTGCACACTTTCCGGAAGAACGCCACCCGTGTCCACAACAAGTCCGACAGCCTGGATCTCAGACAGCTCACCAGGGCCGGTCTGAGGCGGCTCCAGCGGCAGCAGCAGGTCAGCTTGGACTTGAGCTTCAAAACCAAGGCCTTCACCACCATCCTCATCCTCTTCGTGGGCTTCTCACTGTGCTGGCTGCCGCACTCGGTCTACAGCCTCCTGTCTGTGTTCAGCCGCAGGTTCTACTGCAGCCCCTCCTTCTACACCACCAGCTCCTGCGTCCTGTGGCTCAGCTACGTCAAGTCTGTCTTCAATCCCATCGTTTACTGCTGGAGGATCAAAAAATTCCGCGAGGCCTGCATAGAGCTGCTGCCCCAGACCTTTCAAATCCCCCCCAGAGTGCCTGAGCGGATCCGAAGGAGAATCCAGCCAAGCACCGTCTATGCCTGCAACGAAAATCAGTCCGCCGTCTAGAGAGAAGCAGGCGGAGTGGGGAGGCACATGGGGACTGGACCGGGACCGAGCCCCGCTGTCCTTCTGCTCTGTTTCCTGGCATCTGAGGCGTACTCGGCATTTTGTGGCGGTCATTTAAGCACAAGGGTACTCATTTGTTACCAGATGAGCTACTACTCCCAAGTTTGCAAGATGAATTATTTTCGTTTCTCGCTGCAAGAGAACAGGGTGTGGGTCTGATGGAACCTGGAAGGTAGTTAAGACGCTGGGAAATGGGTGGAGGGGTGCAGAAGGTGGGCAGAAAGTGAGGGAAGAGGAGTGCAGCTGGGAGTGAGGTTGGCGGAGTGTGGGGCAGGAGGAAGGCTCTGTCTGAAGAGCTCCATGTGCACCAGCTTAAGAGAGACCCCGTGGTGCCATATTCTGATGTGAGAAACCCAAGCAGGTATCCTTTCCTGGGGGGAGCATTCACTTTATGTGACGTCAGCATTCCTCAGAGGCTATTTGCCTTTGGGATAGATGGGGAAATGTGCAAGATTCTTTATGTTGATCACATGTGCGTTTCTGACCAGACCAAACCATCCTTTCTAGAAACCAAAACCAAACTGGGAAGCAGAGTGAGCCCCTGTGCTTCTCAGTTTCCGTTGTGACACGTTGGAGGCCTCAGTGGCTCAAAGTCCAGGGCTTGTCCAGGGGCAGCTCCACCGAGGTGAGAAGCCTACCCGAGTGCTTATGCATGTACCACACCCCTCCTACCTGCATAACCCACCCTGTCCCTGTGCCACGAAGTCCTTCATCCTCACTGTCTGCGGTGACAGTCCCTCTGCCCCTTCTTACTTCCCTCCACAGTCCCCATTCCTCCATCAATATCCAGTGCACAGAAAAACACAGTCTTTCTCTTGTAATTCATCTTTTCAGCAAGTGTTCACAGCGACTTGCTTTCAGTCTCACAAGTGGTCAGTGGGCTTTGTTTACACATTTCCTCTCCACAGCCTGAGGCTGCAGCGTCTTTGAGCTGCCACATCCACCTCGGCACTGGAACTGCAAACAGGGGACGTACTAGACACCCACCCAGCTGGCAGTTCCTCATCGATCTCTGTGCTCCTCCTACCTCATTCAGATGCTGTCCTCTGGGCCATCTACCCACGACCTTGGTCCTTTAAGCCCAAGCAGAACTGGGATCCCAGGACTGAAACTGCCTAGAGGGGACCTTGGCCACTATACCCAGGGCCACCCATTACACCAGGAGCTTCTGATGTGGGGTCAACTCTCCTGAGTTCAAGGCACACCATTGAGTCCATGAAGCTCTCTTTACAGTTTCAGATCTGAAAAGAGTGGGACATTTAAAGAGAAATTCAGAAAATCTGATTCCAAGTCTAAGTCTATCAAGAACCAGTCATGTGACCTTGTTCATTGCACATCACTTCTCTGGGCCTCAGTTTCCCCATTTGCCAAGTGAGGAAGCAGGTCTAGATGATCTCCAATGTCCTTTTCATCTCTCAGACACTCCGAGTCTAAAATGTGTATGCTGTCTACTCATGGTCACCAGAACCCCTGCATTCATTTATTTATCCACGCAATGAGCCTTTATCAAGTGCCTATTAGATGCAGGACACTGTGGGGGAGAAAGTGATGGACATGTGTAGACTGCGCTCAAAAGCAGTCATCCGATTTATCTCATGTAACTCAAATTTGGCCCAAGAACACAGATAATCCCTTTTGTTTCTCTTCTCGTTTCCTTTCCAAGGTTGTATTAAGAAGCCAGGTCTTCGTTCTCACACTTGCTTTCTGTGGTACTAGTGACAGAGGCAGGGAAAAAGGGAGTTAAGGAGAAGAATATAATTTACATTATCTAAGCTCAGAGGAAGATTTGTACAGAAAACAACTGACACCTTTTCTCACTAGCTCCACCCTCCTTTTATACCCAGATGGACAAAGAAAGAAGATGGCATTTGGTATGTGGTTGACGTGGGACCCGTCAATTCTGTGTCCCGAGTGCCCCTAGCGATGTCAGGGTTTGTCTTCAGCTCCGACAAGGCAGACTTGCACAGACTCAGTGGTGTCCAAGAGCACAGCCAGACCACTGAGGGGACCAGCCAGTGGGCCTTTCTTCCAGTGGCCATTTCAAAGACTGTTCCCCCAGACCCTTGAGTAAAAGAGAAATCACAAAACTGAATGAATGAAGGTACCAAAATTTGTATCAATCAGTGTTACATGATGTATGTTGGACAGTAATATATGTTTCAAAGTAATACTTTTGTATATATTTTAAATAAAGTATTATTGTTCTTTCAGTGTATAAGATGATGTTCTTACCCAAATTGGCACCAAGACCATGAAGAGTAAGCAAAAAATCGGGTATCTGGTACCTCCTAAGACACAACAACGTCAGGTAACCTAAAACCTGTAAGTTACTAACCAAGTTGGGATGACTAAAGAAAGACATTAATGATGACAACTGAGAGGCTGTTTGAGCAATGGGGTCACTACTGGGGGTGTGGGGGGGTGGCATCCACATTTTAAAAAACCACAGCCCTGCTAAATAACTCCAGTCAGGGAGCCTTTTTTTTTTTTTTTTTCATGCTGGAGTTGAACCGGCAACCTTGCTGTTAAGAGCGCACTCTCTATCCACTGAGCCATCTGGGCGGCTGCTCAGTTTAAGAAGCCGAGTTCAGTTCAGTCTTAGTTGCAAGTGGGCATAGCCCCAGCCAGCAAGTCTTCACCTCTGACTCTCAGTGGGCCACCGTCAGAATTCTCTCCGGCCTCGCTGGACCTTTAACAAACTTCACTTTGCAAGGATATTATTACATAAACACTGAGTTCTTGTCTCCTGTGAGGCTTGCAGCACTGCTTCTTTGTTTCATGTTTTCATCTCCTCTTTAGCCCTGGGGGTCCCTGAATCCTGTGTACCTGAATTGTTTTGTGAGGCCTTGGGCAGCGACTAGTAACTGTCCAGGAGGCTGGTCGCCCAGATTCCTTGGGAGAGCCTAGCCTCAAAAAACGACACACAAATAAGTCTCAGAAGTGTCATCCTAATTTTGACTATCCCTGAAAATTCTTTGCATCTTAAATCTTGGTCCCTGCTATTGGGATGAAATAAATAAAAGCAAAGTTTCTCTAGGACATCCTGACAACCAAGATGGGTGACAGACATCTAGATCAATTCCTCCTTTGCTATTCTGAGCCCTGGGTGTGCTTTTCAACATGTGATTTACAGCACATGCTTTTATTGGACGAAAACCCCGCTAGGTACGTTTTTTCAGTGCTCTGTCCCCCTTGCTCATGCAATTGGCGGCTCCGGCCCCCAGAGCCTCTGGAGCCTTGGAGTGCCCAGCACCCAGGTTTTTGCTCTTATGGAAATGCATGGGGGTGGGCGGAGCAGAAAGGGCATGTGCTCCAGGAAGGCACAGTCCAAACCCCAGCACCACCTTGCTCTCTGCGTGGTTCCAGGCAAGAGATTCTGGGTGATTTTGCACCCCAGTTTCCTCATCTCCTAAAGAACAAAATACTCCCAGCGAGAGAGCTCCACAAAGAACAAATGAAAGAATGTATATTAAAGATCTTGTCTGATGCCTGGGCAATGGTAGGGGCTGAATATACAGTGGCAATAATTATGACAGTTGTACTTTTTTATGGCCAAGATTTGTCCTTTTGGGGTAAGAGTAGCAATTTGTTTCAGAAACTGGCTGACAGGTCCCTTTCCTCATCTTCACATGGTCCTAAGATTTCAGGGTTCAGTTCACAAGAACACAGCATCCACTGAAGCCAGGAGCATGGATTTGACTTTAAATAACTAAATTCTCAATAGCCTGAACTGTCACTTCATTCCATTCGAAACTCTTCCTGGGCTGTACTCTGGCCTCACAGGGCTGCTAGGAGAATGGGGTGGAACCCCTTTCCATGCCAGGAAAGGCAACCTAAGGTGCACATGCCGCTGCCCTGAGGGTGGTTCTGAGGTCTGCAGAGAGCTGAGTAGCATCACTGAGAATGTAGGGAGGCAGTAGGGAGGCTTAGGGTAACAGACACTCAACTCTAAAAGGCAGGTGGGCGGGTTCTCTGCTCATGTGGCTCAACACTCAAGTTCCTTCCATCTATTATAGTTTCCCTTAATCCCCTGAGGCATGCCCTCATCTTTGTGGTGAATCTGGGCTGCAGCCAAGTTGTTCTGGCTCCTGAGGAAAGAGTGTGGAGGAGAAGTGTGTTAAGGAACACTCTTCTGGGCTTCCCTGGCCCAGAGCCGAGTCACATGACCACACCACTGCAAAGGACACTGGGAGATGGAGTCCTTAGTCAGGCAGCCATGTGCCCAGCCACGACTTTCTTTTCTTTTCTTTTTTTTTAATTAATGTTTATTGGGGTGACATTTGTTAGTAAAGTTACATAGGTTTCAGGTGTACAATTCTGTAATACATCATCTATATATCACATTGTGTGTTCACCACCCAGAGTCAATTCTTTTCCCATCACCATATACCGTATTTCCCCATGTATAAGACGCACACTTTTTTGAAAAATTTGGGGTCTAAAAACTGGGTGCGTCTTATACAGTGGTTGTAGGGGTTTTTTAACTTTCATTTCCTGCTTTTTCATGCTTGTTGTCTTTGCGCTCATTGTTTCGCACTTGTTACCAGTATATTACGGTAGGTTACGTTTTGCCACGTTCTGCCCAGAAATGGCTCAGAAAAAGATTTTCGTACAGTGCTGAATTCAAGTTAAAAGTGATCCAGTTTGCAAAAGTGAATGGAAATCATGCTGCTGAACGGAAGTTTGGTCCTCCTCCAACTGAGAAAACAATCCGAGACTGGCTACGGGAAGAAGAAACACTACTGAAAACGCCACGGCAGAAGAAGGCCATGAGAGGCAATATATGAAGACAGTGATTCGTCATCAGACACAGATGAGGACAAGCTAACGGTTGGGAGTTTTGACAGTGATGATGAGTTGTATGAATTTTATGATGAATAAAACTTGAGTTCAATAACTTTATGTAATACATTTTTTTTCGAATACATTTTTTTTCAAATTTTGGGCCCCAAAATTAAGGTGCATCTTATGCATGGGAGCATCTTATACATGGGTATTTGATCCCTTTTACCCTCATCTACCACCCACCACAACTTTCTTAGCATGGAAGGAGAGGAAAAGGATTTGGTGGATTCCCAGTAGTCTCTCCCAGGGTATTGCACAATTTTGAGATCCTAGCATGCATACAAATTCTTAAGTCCTAAGTACAAATTTCATCAATGAGTACTTTCTCATTGTAAAATAAACACATCTCTGTCACATCGACCCAAGATGGTTGCCTCTCTCTTTACCTCTCTTTACCCAACATATAGGGACCTGTATCCAGATACAGAAATTGCAAGCATGTATGCCTGTGCTAAGAAGATAAGTCACCACATTTAACCTTTTAGACACAAAAGATGTGAGACATGAATGCTAAACTATCTGAAAATTTGCAACCACAAAGGAAGGAATTTTGCCAAGATAAAAAAAAAATTACTATCTAAAATGACAATCAACAGTGATTGAGAGGAAGTTTGCCTGAGAATTTGATTATGTTAAAGGAAAGAGTGTAATTTCAAAGCTTCTTTTATTGAAAGGTGGACACAGGCAAGGTAGACATCCCCCAGAGTGTGCGAAGGGGCTCAGGACAGGCCATGGCAATTTAATTGTTCAACGAAAGGGAGGGCTTTGGATCCTAGCTGCAAGGTTAGCACCTGGATTGTATAAGAATAAAAGGATGTTTGAACACAAAAGTGCAGTGTGTGTGTGTGTGTGTGTGTGTGTGTGTGTGTGTGTGTGTGTGCATATGCAAGCGTGTGCATGGTTTGAGTAGGTGTCCAAGGTGACTTTAGCAGACAGTTCCAGTTTACATCCTGCTCTCTAGCCTTTCATTCTGGAGGAGCAGGGGACATGGTGTTTTAGGAATAGGAGAGGTGCCAGAGATTGCCTGGCTCAGAGAGGGAAACAGGAGCAGGTGAGGCACAGATTTTTCATAATTAGTCAGATAGAAACACAGAGAACTGCATGAGAAACACTTGGACGTGACCAGAACTTTACCTTCTGCAGTCAGGAATCTGAGGGCACTGATATGCAAGCTCAGCCTTTGGAGTTGTTCAGGGCGAAGCCTAAAGGTCCCCAAGGTCTGGGTGATAAGTTAATGCCTTGCACTGAACCTGCACATTCATGCCACCTCTGGCATCTGCTGCCCGTTTGCCAACCCTAAGCAGTCCAGTCAAGGAAAAAAAAAAATAGCCATGCTCATTTTCAGAAACATTTTTTGAAAGATAGGTTTGCTTCTCCTTACTGACTGTCCTGTTGGGGACTATTATTTCTCATTTCCTCCCTCATTGAAATGCTGCTGCTGTGTTCCTCGGGTACAGTATTTTGTGGCATCATGAAGACTTCGAATGTTTTATTAAGCCATAAACACAGGGTCACTAACATCACCATAAAAGACAAGACTGAATCATTTTGAAAACGCATATGACAAAATGGAAAGCTTAACTTGCTTTCTAAGTGTGCCCAGAGGTACCGAAGAAATTCTGTAGGAAAATGGGAGGCTGTTTCTCCCTTTTCTCTCTCGGATGTGCTGGGCCTCTTGGAAAGCAGCCAGCCCTGGCTGCTCAGAAAGCGTTTCCTCTTGCAGCGAGCCCTGTGGCTGCTGAAATGCATTCACTTAAGACCAGCACAGGTGGTTGGGGGCACGTGTGAGGTTCTCTCAGCCAGGCCCAGGTAGTACTCGTGGATGCTTCCTGCACTCTCCACAGTAATGATGCTTCACAGTTTCCGTCTCACAGACTCTAACTCTCTGTTATGCCTTCGTGTGAAACTGCAGACTCTCTTCTGCCAAGGGATCCTCTTCATTCCTTGGCCCCCTTCTCTGGTTTCCTCAGCTCTTTCCTTCTCAATGCAATAAGCAGGTACTGCAAAGGTCTTAACGTGACACGAGATGACACTACATCAAAGTCTAGGTTTAGGTTCTGTAAAAGAAGGGCGTATTTTCTTTTTTTTGTTTTCTCCCCCCCCCCCACTCCCGCCACCTCTGAGCTGTTGTTCTCAATCTGGTTGTGGAGGACGCAGCTCACTGTCCCATGTTGGTATTATAATCATTGTGCTCTACCTGGCTGAGGCAGTCAGTCACCTGCCATTGGCTGGCTGCTCACACTTGCTACCGGCTGTGGCTCAC
>NW_017732066.1:651333-657189 GCF_001890085.2 Hipposideros armiger
TTCTTGTAAATTAACTGAAATCAAAGAAATCAAATGCCTTGAGCAGAGCAAACCACAAGCGGGGAAATGGTCTCTTGCACTCTAATTCTCAAGAAAGCGAAAGTTTAGCATTTTAGTTATATTTATTTATGAGCTTAAGTCAACAGCTGTCTGTACATCAGTAATGTACTGAAAAGTAGTTTAGAAATAGGTTTGGGGGTTTTACTGTAACGTGCTGACTGTAGAGCTGGGAGGGAGGTGTGGGCAGGCTGACCGCCCGAGTTCTACTGTGCATGCCAGCCGTGTGGGTAACACGACGGGTGGGGGCTGGATGAATCAGATGGGTGGCGATGATGCAATGCGCTTTAAGCATGACACACATTCCTACTGAGAGTAGGCTGGGAATCTGCCTCCCCGGCTTAATCGAACACGAATGGAATTTGAAAAGGAAAAACTGGTATTTCAAGTGAGATGAATGGAAAATGTTCTCTGGAGAAAGAGGACCGTCCTGGTGAAGGACCGTGGGAGCCAGAGCACCTGAGAAAAGGCACAGGGATGCCCAGCCAGGGGTGGAAGGTGCTGGAGGAAAGGAGAGGCTGAAAACCAGCTACTGAAAAGAGCTTGTACAGACCCACTCCTCAGGGTTGCGGATGGCAGCTCTGGAACTAGTGGATGTTGGCTACAGAGGGCACTGTCCTAATAATTGAATGACTCAGTGAGATTCTGGGAGTGCTCAGACACATCCATGGGGATGCTGTAAAGAGTTCCTGCGCTGGGTGCCACCCTGAGATACCCAAGATCCTATGAGGGCAGCACTTGGTGTCAAAAGTAGGACTGTCCCGATTTCCCTTGCTTGGAACAGAGGGTGAACACCTGAAGGGTCCTCGAATACTACGCTCCACCTCCAGGCTCTGGGTGACACTGCCACGTCTAGGGCATGTGACTTGCCCAGGACCACAGTTGGGTGTGTTGGAGTCCAATGAGACCCGGGTTTCCTGACATTTAGTGATAACATTTTACTTCTCAAGTCACACTTGGCCTGTGGTGTGTGTTTGTTTCTAATGCCTTCCTGCCACACATCTTGTTTAACTCATTTACGACTCTGGACTGTAGACTGAATTACAGCTATTTGTTTCCCTTCCCCAGCTGCAAGCTAAAGAAAAGCAGGCTTCATTAATTCCAGTGCTTATCTCCGAGGAGAGTATTAACAAGCTTTTAGATGGTGCTCCAGCCATTTAGCATTTTTTCAGAAGGTGAAAGGGCCTCTCATCCATATGGTCTAGATTCTTGTACATTTTCATTTTAAACACTAAGGTTGACAGATCTGCTAAGAGCAAATGGGGTGTTAGTTAGCATCTAATTACAACTAACACAGTCACAGGCCATTTAACCGAGTCAGGCACCAGTGTCTGCCTCCACCGACAGACACACTTAGGACATCAATTTACACTCTTTTTCTGTCTCAGCCACTTGGCCGCACAGTAGTCTCACAGGAAATAGGAGTCCACAGCCTCTTCCTTTCCAGTCACACGTGTATGCCTCAGCCCTGCCCTTTTTCTATCTCTAATATGCGAATAAACCATCCAAATACCAAGGATACAGAAATGTGAAAAGGATAGTACAGTTTATGCTTTATGGTTTTGTTTGACTAAGAGGTCAGACAATTAAGTTCGCGAACTCATCCTAGAAAAAGTGCTATTTACCTACCTCATGGTCACCTTCAAAGTACTCCCCTTGGGAAGCTATGCACTGACACCAGCACCTAGTCCACCCTTCAAAGCAATTTTGGAACTCTGTTTCTGGAATGGCCATCAGAGCTGTCATCGTATTACCCTTGATGTCCTGAATGTCATCAAAATGTCTTCCTTTCAATATTTCCTTTATCTTCAGNCCTCCCTCCCTTCCTTCTTTCCTTCATTTTTATGCTTTTCTTGAAGTGATTTCTGATGGCTAAAAGTCCACCATTGTGTGGCTGTACCACAAGGTAAGTTGCTTAAGTACTCCCTGTTTTGTTTTTTCTATTTTCACCATTTTTAAAAGTGCTATAATGAGCATCCTTCATATAACTCTTTCGCCCTAGCTGCTGAATGTTTTTTCTAAAATAAACTTCTAAAAGTGGAATTGGTAGCTTTTGATGCCATATAAAAAATTTTTTTTCCAGAAAGTTGGTGGCAATTTAATCTCTAATCAGCTGTGCTTGAGAATGACTGAAAACTGGGAACTTGGAAGGTAGGTCATGAAGCATTTCCCATTAGTTACCTACGGGCCCTCCCCTAAAAGGCTGGGCCAAGATTTCCTTAAGCCACCATTAGATTATCAATGGAGACAAAGGTACCAGGGAGAGTAAATACATAGCCACTTGACTGAGGAGATATCATTCAAGAGCTTTGCAGTTTCACATAGGCTGAGGACAGTATATTCACTAATTCTATATAGAAAAATGTAAGACAGCTGTTAAAGGCATTTTACACCTCTCAAGAAACCTATTTGGGCTGAAAGGGTTATTGTGGCAACTATCAGCAGCCTTGAGTCACCCACATTCAAGAAATCCTTTGAACACAGCAGGAGTCTGGCTAGTGGGCAGGCTGGGCCTAGGAGGGGCTTCCAGACCATCCTATTTCCGGTTTCTCGCCCTATGCTACTCTGAGGCAACCTTTTCTACCTTGCTGTTTGAAATTTATTACATTTTATGTTGAATTCTCAGTCCTGGGAACTTCAGTAGAATATAATTGTAGCTGCCCTGTGGCCTAATCAAAAGGATGTATTAACCATGTCCTCCATTTTCTGTAGTTGATGTTTTGACATCTGGGGCCTGACTGACTCTGGAGGGACTGCCCCTCCCAGGGCCAGCTAACTCCTAGAGAGAGTAAACAACTCACCAACCAGTGCACCTCTCAAATACAGGTCAACCAATCCTGAGCCCACACCCCCACCACCTCCTGGCCACCATGCCCCACCCTATTCACCCCAGGACCTGGTACTAGACAACTGGGAAGAGCCCCTATGTCCCAGAACCCACTAAAATCAGTCAAACTAGCCAGTCCTAAGCCTACGTACCTGCCTCAGCCCTTTTTTCCCCGGGAAGCCATAATAAAGGCTCTTCCCCTGGATTCCCCATCCTCCATCTGCCTCCTGACTGACCTGGGTACTTCCTCATGTAGCCCCCTGTGATGTGGTGTGTCACCTCCTCTGTGAGGAGAATCTCTGGAATCTGTGAGTATAAAAACTATCTTTTCAATGGCTGTAGTCTCCTGAACTGTCTACTATCTCAATTTTCTATTAATACACTCTATTTTAAAACAAAGAATTATCCAAATAAACTGGCCAAAACATTTTCTATTCTGCCTTTTAGGTGGTTGTTGGGAGGTCCTTTCTCATGTTATTAAGAACTGTGTAAAGACCAAGATGAATGGGCAAAATACTAGACAGAAATGTTGGCAGTGGTTGTCCCGGGTTGGGGGATTGGTGATCTTTCTATAGCGCAAACACTTGTTCTGCTCTTCTGCTGAGAATTGGGGGGAAGCCTCCGCCTGCAGCCTCATCCGTCCCCGTCCCCGTCCCCTGCTTACTCTCCGGCCTGCAGTCAAACTGAACCTCTTTTCTCCATTTTGAAGGGATCCTAATTCCGCTCACCTGCAGGCTTGGCCACGCCATTCCCTCTGCGTGGTGTGGAGCACTTTCCTTCCACTGGGGGTTCCCCCTCTATGTTCTTGGTCTGCACTGCCCACTGTGTTGTAATTAATTCCATGGTGAGCTCCAGCAGGGCCACATGTGTCTTTTTCACCATTTTATCCATAGATCTTAGCACAATTGTGGAATGAATAAATGATAGACTATATGAATAAATGAATGAATTGAAAGGAAAACTGCCCCCTTAGCATTAAATCCAGCTCTTGGTGAGTCTTTAGCCCTTCACCTGCCTTCCACTGCGGCAATGTGCGTTCTATTTTTGTAGTTGCATGAACATGATGGTAAACTTGGAGTAAGATAAGTGGCTGTGACCTACAGGGGGACATGGCCACTCCCCACTGAGGACGGCCCCAAATGGTCCCCATGTAGGGAGCCTTCCATCTTCCTGGCCCACTGATTGAGCAGCTCATTTTCTAGTATTTGGATAAACACAAGATACTTGAAAATGATACCAGGAGACACCACCCAAGCACAAATAGGAAACTGGCACAGCCCTGCACCTTTGCAGCGGTCAGTAGTGTGAACCAGCTATATTTTAGGGGACCAGAGATAACAAAGTGGTACAGGATGCTCATACTTTCAATGTGTCAGGACATCCAACCTTCCACCTGTCATCAGATAACCACTGCTGTGGATCACCCACGATACAGGTGTGCAATGGAGACGCAGGAATGTGTTAGAAATTCACAGTACCGAGGCGCCTCACCGCAATGGAAGAAGGAAGCTGATGAAAGAAAGACTGGCTCTAACTGGCTGTAGCTGTTTCCCTAATTCACATGTTTGGAGGACGCAGCGAACACCAGCCCTCACCATTCCAGATCCAGACAGACAGACAGACAGACAGACAGACAGACAGACAGACACACACACACACACACACACACACACACACACACACTGTCTACCTTGCCTGCTGAGTCACTTACTGCAAGAAGAATGCCCCCTTCCTACCCTGAGTTCAGTTTCATCAGGCTGTCAGCACTCCCAGGATGTCGATTAGTGACCTACTCGAAGGCAGGAACTGGAGCCATAATACCTGGAGCCACCATCTGGGCAGGACCCTGACCGGGATCTGGAGCTGGGCATTGCTCTTTCCCTTCTGGAAAGGTGTTACAGGGCTGTAGGTCTGTGTAGAGCTTGGAAGAACAATAGAAAACATGCACACCTTCCTTAGAAGGCCTGCCGGGCACACCCTGCCTGCCAAGTCACATGCTCCAGCCACTTTGTCCTTTTAAGTGTCTGACCCCTGTTTCTGAATCAGCTGTTGGCACATTTTGGAGATGTACAAGCATCACATCACAGTGGGGAATTCTTTGTGCCTTTCCTTGTTTACAAAGATCTTATGCTGATTTTGAACCCATTTTCAGGGTCTACCTTAGACCATATGTGAACTTTGTTTGTTGGTCTGTTTTAACCCAATGGAAGGGATTAGGACAATAAATGGGTTCCTTCTGGATGGCTGATATAGGGTTAGACTTTACGCGTTGATAAGAATATATAAAATTGCAATGCTAATTTTATATAAAATACATATAAGCAAAAAGTCTATATGTACACACTGTGGGTAACTAAATATACTATTTAAAAACCATGAAATGGAATATTATTTAGTCTTTAAAAGGAAGGAAATCCTGTCACATGCTACAACATGGATTAACCTTGAAGACATTATGCTAAGTGAAGTAAGTTAATCACAAAAGGACAAATACTGTGTGATTCCACTTATATGAGGTCCCTGGGGTAGTCAAATTCATAGAGACAGGAAGTAGAATGGTGGGTGCCAGGGTTTGGGGGAGGAGAGATGGAGAATTAGTATGTAAGGGGAACAGAGCGTCTGTTTGGGAAGACAAGGAACTTCTGGAGATAGATGGTGATAGAAGCACAACAATGTGAAATGTACTTAGTGCCACTGAACTGTGCACTAAAAAAATGAGATGATATGTTTACGTTATACTTTACCACAATTAAAAAAAATCCATGAAAATGGCAAGAAGTCTAACATACGTGGAAAATGTATTTAAATATAGCCATATTAGTAATATGGTAACCTTTTTTTGGATGGAAAGCTGAGTTTCTATGTTTACTCATATAAAGTGAATACATTCTTTTTTTTTTTTTTTAAGATTTTTATTGGGGAATTGGGGGGATGGGAACAGTGCTGGGGAATTGGGGAAAGGGGAACAGACA
>NW_017732066.1:661274-664863 GCF_001890085.2 Hipposideros armiger
AAGCACACAAAGTTACCCCGAAGGGAGTGCTTGGGTAAACAGGCAGAGCCTTTTCCGGGCTGAGAGCCAGAGGGGAAGCAGGAAGGAACAGAAACACTTCCCTCAGGTCAGCCATTGCCAAGGGCAAAGGCAGAGTCCACAGGTTGTCCCGGACACAGACAGGACCCCAGTGGCCGTGCCACAGGGATGGAGCACATGTGACGGCAAAACCCGCCCGCACAGGACTCTGTGCCCTGACCACTCACCTGGCCGAGAGAGGATGTCACCTCTGTGCCACCTAGAAGCAAATATTTCCAGTGCAAATGAATGGCTGTCTGAAGATTGGGCTTGGGGATGGGGGCTGTCCAGTTTGTCTGGAGCACACAGGGAAGGCTCATTTTTCTTTCCAAGAGGACAGCTGCTTTGGATGACGATGTACCTGGGTGGGCAAACTCTCGCATGTCCCTATTTTCGGATTTTCCATTTACATTCAATGCAGGGTGGTCAGGAGGGAAGTGTCCCCGTTTCACAGTGACTGAAGTCTCCCCGGCACGCAGATGTCATCCCTTCGTCTTGGCTGACGCAGCGCAGTGGCTTTCTGCTCTTTGCTCCCAGCAGGCTTGGTAAAGAACTCGGGGTTCCCCTGGCGCCCTCAGGCGGCCTCTTCAAGTCCGAGTGCCGGGGCTGGGGGCACTGGGGTTCGTGTGTCTGCTGGCAGCACAGTGGGTGTGGACGAGACCACCATTTGGATATCTAACAAACACAGGCTCACGAAAGGGATTTTGGCACATCTGGCAGAGCTTTTTGTCCGAGAGCCGAACAGAGCTTCCTTTCAACTTCATCTGCAAAAAGAAACAAAGGCTGAGAATTCTCACAGAGAGTTATACCGTTTTCAGAGTTGACATGTGTTACCCCATGATTATTACTGACGAGGAGGGCTTTCATATCAACTTCTTGAAGCAGAATATTAGAAGTGAAAATAAACAAAAACATCCTTAATAACTGGAGAAGTAAAAAAATAAAAAAACACAAAACTGCTTTCTTATTTTACAAAAATCATTGCTGCATGTCTGGCCAAGGCTTTTCCAACCAAGGTTCTCTCGGATGTTTTGTGAGCTCTGATATATTTTAGCAAGGCCTACTAACATTGTGAATATTAGAGCTGAGTAAGACCACACAAATCATCTAATTCCCTAGTCCTCTCATCAGCAAACATGAAAAGTAAGGCACAAATAAGGGACTTGGTCCCTTAGGGGTGATTAGTCACACATTCCTGACTGGTCCTAGGACACATAATTTCATTTCTTTAAAGGTGACTAATGAAACTGAGCTGTGACTCCATCGTTCCCTGTCTGATAAATAGGACTTAAGTTTTTGCAAGTTAAAGAGCCTCTCTACACAATTCACTTGTGCCACCCCAGGCACGTTAGCCTAATGGTGTGAATTCACCATGGAAACATAAGCTTCATCAGTCATTCAACAAACATTTCTTCAGTACCTTCAAGATGCCAGACTTGGCTCTAGGAATACGAAGGTAAGTAAACGAAGCTCTCTGCCCTCAAAGAACCCAAGGTCTAAGAGTAACGGCAGACAACTATGAATGTGTGTGCACAGTATATGCATGGGCAAAGGCTGTGGTTAATCTGCTTAAAGGGGCGTGAAGCTTTCACAAGGGGAAAAGTATTTAGGCTGGGTTTCCAGCAGGTGTTCACCAGGCACAAAAGGAAAGGGTACAAATACCTCAGGCACTGGGAATGAAATACCTCAGATACAAAGGCCGCATGTGTGGCACAGCATAGCGGACTGGGAGATGCCACACGTCCTGGTGAGCCGTGAGAGATGGGCAGGGGCAGGCCAAAGGAGGTGGGACTGAATCTTACAGGCCTCGACTCCTCCACTGGGGGGATAATGAAGGCTTCCAAGTGTGGGGAACGTGTTGCTTCCTGCCCTGGAAAGATCACTCTGCCGGCCTGGGAGCATGGGCCTCACAGAGGGAGATAAGCTTGGGGACTGCTATGGACTGAATGTCCATGTGCCCCTGCTCCCCCAAGTCATATAATGAAGCCCTGATTTCTAATGTGATGGTATCTGGAGGTGGGGCCTTTGGTAGGTGATTAAGGTTAGGTGAGGCCATGAGGTGGAGCTCCCATGATGGGATTAGGGCCATTGTGAGAAGAGGGAGAAACACCAGATCTTGCTCTCTCTCTGACCTGTGAGGACACAGTGAGAAGGGGGCTGTCTGCAAGCCAGGAAGGGAGCTCTCATCAGGCTCCTTGATCTTGAACTTTCAGCCGCCAGAATGTGAGAAACAAATGTCTGTTGTTTAAGCCCCTGAGTCTGTGGTATTTTTTAGAACAGCCGGAGCTGAGTACCACAAGGACCAAGAATGTGGGCTCTCAAGTGGCCTGGAATTCACAGCTGGGCTCTTCCATTAACTGTGTGGCTTCTCTGTGCCTCAGTTTCCTCTTCCACAAAACGGAGATAATACTAGTAGATACTGCCTAAAACTGCTGTGATGATGAAGTGATACCATGATACAAAGTGAGAAAAGTGCCTGGCACACAGTATGTACATGCTATGCAATCTTGATCATCAGCATCTAAAAGGGGAGGAAAACTACCCCAGCGCTGCGCCTGCCAGCCCAGCCTTGTTTCCTTGTGAGTAGAATCATGTTTGAGGTGTTGAAGTTGTAGAGAAAAAAACCTAACAAAGAGTATTTTTCCACTAGTAAAACAGGCCCTGCAATAAAACGACGAGTGGTCAGAGAAGTTGGCCAGGCTCTCACCTTATCGTATTTGTAGATTAAGTTCTCAGACTTGGCCAGACCGAGAGCCACCTGGGTGGTCCTCCTTGTATGGATGCTGTCCCTCACGGCCCCCGCCAGGAACGGGCAGAGCAGCTGCACTGACCAGGTGCCCGGCAGCAGCTGCAGGACCTGCGCAGCGTCGAACTCTCTGGCGTGTTGGTTCAGGAGATCCACAGCAGCCACCGTCAGCTCAGGTGTGGACGGGCCAGGGCTGAGGTACATGGTGAGCAGTGTGTGGAAGAGCTGCTGCCGGTAGGGCGGGTCCCTGCCCTCAGAGCGCCACAAGCAGTAGTCCTGGGCCCCTGAGAAGTCCCTCAGCTCGTGCACCAGGATGTGCAGGGCCTTCCCATGCTCCTCCAGCTTCCCATGCAGGATGGCACTCTCCATGGGCAGGCCGGCGCCCTGGACCTTCTCTGTTGGGCAGAACCACTCGTTAGAACAGGCATGGCCGTGCTGGGGGCCCATCCAGCACAGTAACCGGCCTCCCTGCTGCTTTCAGCTTAGGAAAGGGTGAAGCAAACCTGGCCACCCCAACACTCCTAAACACCGCCACCCAGACTTTTCAGAGAAGGCGTTCTTGTATTTCCATGCTTCACAACAGACTCTACTTCTAAGTACAGCCAGGTCTCAGAATGCAGGTTTTTAACAGTGTTTAGAGTATGAATGAAGCACATGACCCATGGGCTCAGAAGGCCCCAGGGAGACACTGTCACATCAGTGCCAGGCCTCTAATTAAACCATCACAATTCCTATTTTTTCCCAGCAAGGTATCTTTTGGCTAAAGCAAAAAAGGCACTATATTCA
>NW_017732066.1:665203-667805 GCF_001890085.2 Hipposideros armiger
CAGAGCTGTCATCGTATTACCCTTGATGTCCTGAATGTCATCAAAATGTCTTCCTTTCAATATTTCCTTTATCTTCAGGTAAAGAAAGAAGTCACTGGGGGCCAGATCATGTGAGTAGGGAGGGTGTTCCAATACAGTTATTTGTTTACTGGCTAAAAACTCCCTCACAGAAAATGTGTGAGCTGGTACATTGTCGTGATGCAAGAGCCATGAATTGGTGAAAAGTTCAGGTCACCTAACTTTTCAACGCAGCATTTTCAGCACTTCCAAAAAATAAACTTAGTTAACTGTTTGTCCAGTTGGTACAAATTCATAATGAATAATCCCTCTGATATCAAAAAAAGTTAGCTAGATCGTTGCAATCGGTTTGCGAACTTAATTGTCCGAGATCAGGTCAGAAGTGGGTCACTTAAAATTCGGTAAATAACACAAAATGTAAGAGGTGGCCATGCAAGCCCTCTGCAGGTGCTGGAGGGGCCAGTAGGTGTGGGTGAATAAGTTCTAGAACTCCTCAGGCTAGGTGCTGGGCAAGTGCAAACCCTTATCTCATAAACATAATTAAAAAAAAAACAAAACAAAACACTACATAAAGAACAAAGAATTAAAAGAATTTTAATAAAATCAACAAGTTTACATTTGTACATCTTGTGTGTTTGGGACCCAACCAGGGGCGAAGGGGAAAGTTGCAAAGACAACGGTTTCCGTAGGGACAGCAAGCAAGAAGCAAGGGCTACCCTATCTGTGTGATAGGCGTCAGCTGAATGGTGCCACCCCACGGCCACCTGAGCCTCCCTGCGTTATGGAAGTTCGCAGGCACATTTATTCCTGGGTGAGGGCGTTCCAGCTCTGAGCACAGGCCCAGTGTGCCACAGCCCACACGGCACTCCCACCTTAACACTTGGTAGGCAACTGCAGATTAACATTTCATGGAATTAAATAGTATTGCCCATAGTAATGGCAACTGAGTTCATTCATGCTGTTTTAACTATTGTAGAATGGTTACACTGAAACTCGGGAGGGGAAACAAGGGCTGAGTGAGGGCTCTAATTGCTCGATTCAACAGCACAGTCACAAAACAGCAGGCCTGTAGAAAGAACCATGTGTTTCTTTTAAAAATATGATTTAAGAAAAGAGCCTTGTGGGAGTTCAAGAAAGGTATGGTTAACACAGGAGATAATTCTGCACAGTGCCACAGACTTCTGCCTGTCCTAGATGATTCAGTGGAGGTGGAAAACAGTTCAACTTTAATTCCCATTATTCTAAAGCATAACAAACGTTTCAAAATATTGATCAATGTTCAGAGAAAAAAGAGACTAGTGCCCTCGAGTTAGGAATGAGCAATTGCAAGCTTTTTCAAGATTTTACCCATTTTGAGTACAGAGACACAGTGCTTTTAAAAGTGCAATGTTGCATGTACAAACGTTCTTTAAGGAGTAAATCCAAGCTCACAAGTTGTGATGACAGTGCACAGTAGTCGTATGACGATTCCACAACATTCATCCACAGGGTGAAACTCATGACCGGGCTTTGAACCCATTACCATTTACACATCGTTGGTGGAGTTACAAGGAGAGCTTCTTCACTTATTCTTCAGATCATCGAGACATAGTTAGGAAAGAGTGCATGGATGCCTTTGCTTTCTTGGCCCAGTTAGCATTACAGAAGGAAAATGAACACTGACCATTATTGGCAGAGAAAAAGTCTTTTAAAGAACGGAGAATGAGCTCTCCACGCCCTCTCTGTAAGGCTTTGGCTGAAGGAGAGGCTTGCACCAGGATCCTCTCCTCTCACACAGAAACTGATGCTTGTTTTCAAAGCGCTACACCAGGGGGTACAGTATCTTTGTTGTTAGTGCCTTAACAGAATCAGTAATCAAAATGAAGAGACTCAAAAGAGGGCAATAAAGGAACAACAGCTTCAGCCTCCCTGCCACATTTGTCAGGAACACAAAATGAATGTCCAGTCTGAGGACCGAGAGGCAGTTTTCCCATGTGGTCAGGACACCTCGGAGCAGGCCTGTAAAGTGCTGGGAGGTAAGGCGGCCTGACAGACCTCGGAAGGGGGTGTGGCATTACCTTCAAGAAGGTGACATCTCTGCCATGTGCGAAGGCAGCTGTCACCCACTGCCTGCCCTGCTGAGGGTGTGAGGGTAAAACCGGCCTCTCCTGAAAATATGCTCAGTTTGCGCTCATAACATTTCCCTTTTAATTTCCCCAGTATTCAGTAGGAGGTATGTTTTAACACGAAAAAACACCCCTCACAAATATGACAAATTTCTAAACAAGAGCAAATCTACAAAGATGATGTAATTTCAAATAAAAATTCTTAGTTACACACATGAATCGTGGAGTTTCAGATCAGCAGATGATGCGACAGTGAAGGGGCACACACGTGGCCCTTCCCCACCACGGGTTCCCTTTGCGCTGTCGTCTTCAGGAAGCGGAGGGGACAGCTTCTCTCTTGCACTTCATCAGTTTCTTATAGGTCTTCACTTGCCAGGCAGCCAGAAGCACACAAAGTTACCCCGAAGGGAGTGCTTGGGTAAACAGGCAGAGCCTTTTCCGGGCTGAGAGCCAGAGGGGAAGCAGGAAGGAACAGAAAC
>NW_017732066.1:671245-766348 GCF_001890085.2 Hipposideros armiger
TCAATCCAGATGATACCACCTTGTGCCAGAAAGTGTGCTGAACCCCTTTATTCCAATTTAAAATATGTTTCATGGAAAGGAGTATGGGTTCATAGTGGTAAAAAATCCATATCCAAATCAATGTAAAGATTTCGTTTCTCTAGCAAGTTAAGTTTCCAGGTTACAAGTAAAATGACGCCAGCAGAGCCTCAGTTCTGCCCAAGGCCCTGCTCTTAGTGGGCTGTCTCACTAGTAACATCCCTCTGCTTCCCGCTCCCCTGTAGACAGGAAGATGACGTAAGACCTCTTCCCACTGTGAAGGGATATTCCAAGGACAACTCCTATTTCAGGGGCCAAGGTTAATACTCCAATTATAGGCATTTTGCATTTGAAGTTTGGCCACCTTCCGCCTGATGCAGCTGGCAGACACTGGTCCTGCGGCTAAAGGCTGGCTCTTCACCATGTTACCTGTAGCATGAGACACAGACACTGCCGCATGCATCGTCACCATCCTCACAAAGAACTGTCAGCACATAATTACTAAGTGGATGCCACATTTAAGGCACAGGGAGAGGCACAAAGATGGTTAAGAAAAGGTCACTGGAGTGATCTACACTTTTCACATCTCTTGTCTCATTTATATTTGATCTTCCCTCACCTCAAGTGGGTAGGCCGGATAGGAGCCATTCCTGCAACCTGCCCAGGCTGACACCCCCCAAAGTCACCTGACCAACATGGTACAGAGTTAGTCTGAGTTGCAGTGCTCTTCCACAGTGCCTTGGGGACACCCCATTTCCTGCAAGCTCCCAGGTCTGGCCTGCAAGCAAGCCCAGACTTATCCCTGATGACTAAAACAGGGGACCCCTCTGGGAGGTCTCCCTGCCCCTCCACCCCGAGGCACGCTTGCTGCTCCCTCGGCCCTGTGGGGAGCTTCTACCAACCCTCATGTGCCCTCTGGTTAAATTGAGGACAAGAACCAAGTCACATCTGTCTTCATATCCTTGGTGCATGCCTGACACTCAATACATGCTTGAAAAGGCTGGCTGGGTGAAAACATTCAACAAACTCATGGCTAGCATGGGACAGTTATGAAGGGATTTGGGAAGTACAAAGTACAAAGTAAGTCAGGGGTGACAATAAAAATGTCGAACAAGTGTCGCGTGGGCACTGACCAATCAGAATGGACAGTGATTGCGAGTGACTGGTGAGGCTGACAAGTGTCACAGCTGAATGTCAAGTGCCAGCTAGAACTAGTATTGGCTGTTCACGTGAGACTTCAACCCAGTTCCTCCTCTGGATATACTGCTCAGGAGCTGTGTGACCTGGAGCAAGGGGTCACTTTTCTAAGCTTCAATTTACTCACCTATAAGAATAATAAAAATAACAGGACTTACTTCATAGTCTTGTTGTAGAAAAGTGTCATGACGCACGCTAGACATTTTGCCCTGTGCCTGGCATAGATACAGTTGATCCTCATTAGTCACACTCTATATTTGTTAATTTGCCTGCTCGCCAAAATTTATTTGTAACTCCAGAATCAGTACTTGTGGAGCTTTGCAGCCATGTGAGGACTTGTGCAGAGTGGCACAAAATCTGAGCCAACCGACATGCACATCCCCAGCTGAGGTCAAACAGGGTGACAACTCCACTTTGTTGTTGGTAAACAGTCTACTCAGTGCCACAGGTTTACATTTTTTGCCTTTGTTGGTGATTTCAGCATTTAGAATGGCCCCAAGCACAGTGCAGAGGGGCTGTCTGGTGTCTCAGCGCAGAACGGCTGTGACAGGCCTCGCAGAGAAAATGCATGTGTCAGACGAGCGTCACTCAAGCCTGAGTCACACTGCTGTTGGCTGTGAGTTCAATGTTAATGAGTCGACTAAGTATTAACTCTTTTGCTGCGATGTTTGGATATGTTTTCCTGTGGCTTGCACTATCAACAACAAAGATATGGTGTATGCCATGTTGTGTAACACTTTGTAATAAATTTTTTATGTCATCAATGCCATTAGATTCTAATTTATTAGATTCTAATTTATTCTAATAAATCTAATTGATGCCTCTTAGTATGTTTTGAGTATTTTTTGCTAAAATTCAATATAACGGTAAATTTATTACAATATAACAAAAGTTTAAAATGAAAATAATGTCACTGGTGTACAAAACAGCTCAAAATGTTATTAAATGCATAAAATATCAAAATATCAACTTTTTATATTTTGTGGATTTTTGACACATTTTGGAAAAAAAATCTTGAAATCAATCAACACAGTGAGTGAGTTAAGTAAGGTGTCTTTAAAGAGAAACACACATCAACAACGTTACGTCTTGATCAGCTGAGGAAAATGTTGTGAGCAGGGGTAGCAGGAACTTAACTGGCCCTGCATTTATTTCTCCAGGAGCAGTGGTTTGGTATTCACTACCTCAGTGTTTGTGGAGACTTTATAGAACCCAACTACTGGGAATAATAACGAGAATAGACTGTAGGTAAAAGTCCACTGTCCATTTGTGGTATGGGGCAGGGGACACAAGAAGCTTTGCCTGACCCTCTAGGAAGACTGACTTGGTGCCAAAAGAGGCTCGAGGAATCACCAAGGTATAAGACAACGAGCTTTGCCGAAGCCTTCACCTCTGCTGCCCACGCCCGCCCAGCAGGACTATCAGTGGAGAGGCCGCCAAGGTCCTGCTCACCCATCAGAAAGCGGACTCGGTACAGGTCGGATTTCTGGAGCAGGCGCCGGAACTTGGCCTGTGTCTCGGTCACTTCGGCACCCTTGTCACTGGCGCTGGGCTTGTGCTGTAGCACCGCATCCAGGTACAGCACTGCAAGGTGCGTGTGGTATTCTTCCTTCTGTAGGAAACGGGCAAAAGCACATGCAGCGTTTGCAGGTGGGAAGCTGGGAGGGCGCCCCGTCAGCAAGCGCTCAGGGGGCCGGACCACGCGGCGGGCAGCTGGGCAGATTCCCAAGGACACGCAACAGAACACATCTGTTGGATTGAAAACCGCTCAGGGAAGGTGAGTTTCAAATCTATGGGGAAAATATTGGGTTGTCGGAAAAGTTGTGATGCATTTTTGTAATGAAAAACATAGAAAAAAATACGTCATGACTTTTCTAACAACCCAATACAAAAGGGCGATTTCTCATTTTGAGAAGTAAGGGCCACAGGATTTAAATATTCTCCCAAAGGGTGCAGCTTCTCTCATTTCCTTTAAGAAAAATAACAAGGAAGGACTAGTGGAGAGAAATATAAGCCGAGTGGATGAGAGACGGGACAGGGGCAGGGGGTGTTAAAAAAAAAAGTTACATATTCCTCTCGTTTCCTTCACAAACCTCCAGTTCCCCCTGCAGACCATCAACAAGTACAGGCTGAGCACCGGGGAATGTAAAACATCACAGAAAAACCGTCTGCCAACAAGTGTGATCATCAAATTTCACCTCTTCAGTCAGTGCCATGATCCTGGGCCTTCATGCCTTGGTCTGAGCTCTGAAGCCTCACCTGCAGTCTCTTGTCTATAACCAGATGTTCCAGATATTTAACGAGAGCCTTAGGGTAGTTCTGAAGGCAATGGAGAATATCATCTGGATTAAAGCTGTTCTCCTGCTCGTCCGAAGGTCTCTTGGTGAAAACTTGAACTCCAATCTAAAAGGAGAGCAGCGCAATTGAGTGAGTACGCTTTTCAAAGTCACCATCTTATCGTTATCCTGAGCACTGCACATTCATGCTTCGGGTAAACTCATTGTCAATACATATGGCGATACAGAAAAATAGTGCAGCATGGAGCCCAGACAAAGCCCAGGCAGTGAAGACAGGAAAGGTGGCTAAGCTCTTGAAACTTTCCTCGTACATCCCTGTGGATTGATTTTGAAAAGATTGGAAACAAAAGAATGAAACATATATTGGTAGCAAGTGTTGACAATCCACAAAGCAAAACTTTGTGATATTAAGGTCATCCAAAAATACAATGGTCACTCACTGAATAGTAAATGAGAGAATAAAGTGCTGAACACTCAGTCAACTTGGCTCTCCCATCACTGACACCTGCTCTGTGGATTACTACGTGAGAGCCATGCTGGTCCCTGACAGGTTTGCAGTCCACCTGCCTGTGCCTGCCTAAGGGCCCACACTGCACAATTCCACCTTCCAAGGGCACTTACATGCGTATGCTCTAAAACACACTGGCACACATGTACACGTACACGTACACACACACACACACACACACACACACACACACACACACGAGGTCCAAACATGAGCAAAACCAACTATAAGATCTTGGGGAAGTTTCTTAAGCTCTCTGAGCCTGTTTCCTCATCTATAAATGCCCACCTCGTGGGGTTGCTGTGATGTTTAAGAGATGATATATGTCAAGGGGCTGGCACACTACTGGGCAGAGAATTCTGCACCTGATGTGCTGTCATTATCTACCAGCACTGGGAAGAGTCCCATGCTTCCAACAGCATTAGGTCCATGTGGCAGGGGTACGTGAGCACTGTCGGGGTAAGCTGTCCATGTGTGTGCACAGAGGCAAAGTGAAGCTGGCGTGAAATGTGCGTGAAGCGTGGGGGCTCTGACCTCGCAGTTAGGCAGTAGCACGGAGAACATATTCCAACTCAGATTTCAGAGCAGCAGATGCAACACACAGAGGCACAGTTACAACCAAGGTCCTGCACCAGAGAGCTAACTTTGTCTCTCCCGGGGAGCCAAGGGAATGTGGACGTTTTTAACAGTGAGAACTGAAATGCTTTCTCTTTCCCAGTCATCTTTGGGGCTTTACTTAGGATTCTGTCCCTCTGTCCTGAGCATGCTGTTCCCCCTAGAGCCAACAGCCAACAGGTGCTTTCTCATGGATGTCCTGTAGCGGCCTCCAAGATGGGTGAGCCCCGCTCACGGCCGCCCTCCTTCTGCCAGGCCCACAACTTCCACATCAGGGGTGGTGGGGCAGACACAGGGCATAGCTCTGCTGCCGTGGCCCAGGCCTGTCACCAAACCCTGTGGGCAGCCATCTGATCCTGCTCCAGCCCACAGAAAACTAAAGTGCCAGACTTAGTTAGGGGTGGTGGTTCACAAACATACTTTTTTCACAAGATGCTGAGAATGGGGCCTGGCTATCCTTCTTGCTTTTCTTTTTTTTTTTTTTAAAGATTTTATTGGGGAATTGGGGGAGGGGAACAGCACTGGGGAATCGGGGGAAGGGGAACAGACAAGTTGTGTCCTTTTGTTCTTCAGTCTAGCTGTGGAGGACGTCGCTTCACTGGCCCATGCTGGTATTATCATTGTGCTGACAGCTGCTCATGGCGGTTCTTGGCAGCTCACACCAGCTGCCGGCCACTCATGCTGGCTACCAGCCACACATGGTAGCTTATGGCAGCCCACTACAGTAGGGGCTGCAGCCTATGCCATCACCTGTGACTCACGGCAGCTCAGCCCAGGTCAAGCTGTTGTTCACCATCTTAGCTGTAGAGGGCAGTGTCACTGGCCCTCATGTGGGATCTGAACCAGGGCCCTGCTGCTCAGAGCTGGCGTCCCAAGACAGCTCTTACCCAATGCGCCACTCGGACGGCCCCCCTTCTTGCTTTTCTATTAAAGTGGTCTGTCTGTCCGAGACAGAGGACGCTGAACAGTGCATCTTGGAAGCAGTGAAATCTAGAACTTCCCTAAGAGCTGGGATTTAGATGGCTCAAGGGCACATATTAAAGGGAGCAGGGGCCGGCCAAGTGGCTCAGTTGTTTAAGAGCATGAGTTCTGGGCAACAGGGTCATTGGTTTGATTCCCACATGGGCCAGTGAGCTGTGCCCGAACTGAGCTGCCGCTGAGATGATGAAAGCATGTGCTCTTAGCAGCAAGGTTAATGGTTTGACATGTGTATGGGATTGTGGGCTGCACCCCCCTGCAACTAAGATTGAACATGGCACCTTGAGCTAAGCAGCCATGAGCTGCTGACACGGGTGGCCAGATGGCTCAGTGTGCAACAAGGTTGCCGGTTCGACTCCCACATGGGATGGAGGACTACACCTCCCCCCGCCCCCGGCAACTAGACTGAAAGCGGTGATTGAACTTGGAGTTGAGCTTGCGCCCTCCATAACTAAGATTAAAGGACAACTTAACTTGGAGCTGATGGGTCCTGGAAAAACACAATGTTCCCCTTCCCCAACTCCCCAACACTGTTCCCCTCTCCAATTCCCCAATAAAAATCTTTATATATATCACCTTGAGGGGTAAAAAGTATAACTATTGCACTGTGTTGTAGAGCTGAAACTAATTCTAAAACATGTGTATTTCACAATAAAAAATAATTTTAAAAAATCTTTATAAATAAATAAATAAATAAAGGGGGAGCAAAGAAAGCGGACAGAGAGGTTGAAGCGTTGCTTGTTTACCCACCTAAAATCGAGGTTTTGTCTGTTTTTACCACTCCCCACTCCCCCAAGAGTATGCATTTACAAAGCACAAACCTCCTCACTTTTCTGCAGGACCCAGTCAGCATACTTCCACACTAGTGCTTGGTCGGAACTGTACGTAAGGAAATCAACAATGTACTCGTACAGGTCTGAGCGAGTGGAGTCCTGAATATCCCCATTCACAATGTCCACCCACAGCTGGAAAGGAGTAACAATAAAAAGAAATGGAAGGTCAAAGTCATGTACCTTTTAGAATCAGCTGTGATAAGCCATATGTTTACTTACTTGGCCTTTTAATACTTAAAAGTAATAGGACAAATTTTAAGTGCTTAAATCAATTTTAACTTTTTTCAGAGAAATAAAGAAATGCAGAAAAAGTGATCCAGAAATTCAAGAAAATAAAGTACCAGGTTCTTTTTCTTTCCTTTTTAATGATATCGCAGTAACACAAGTAGTAAAGATAATGTATAGGAAGAGATGGAGGTATTAAAAAGTGTTTCTTCATGAAAAATGATCCCTGACAACATCTCAACACAGAAGGAATTCACCTACATCCATTAGCTAGGCTGTTTCCATCTTCTCATCCCAGTCCTTCTTGATTTTTGAAGTCCTTTTTCAACTGATAGTCAGATACTTCGCTTTCAAAAACTTTGCTGATTCTGTCCCCTAGTGTTCCGACGGTCTTTTGCACAGGGTCTCATCACAGACTCTAGTAATCAAAGGCCTCTGACATTTCATCCAGAAACTTCCCCACTGTGTAAACTGAAGCTTAATTTCAGAACCCCAGAATGAGGCACCATCACGGGGATGGGGTTGGGGCGGGGAGAGGGGCCAAGAGAAGTGGGGGAACAGAGGACTGCACTGCACTTCTGAACCTCACCACCAGCAAGGAGACCAAGAAACAGGGCAGGCAGCATCAACTCTGTAATTGTGATACCAACACACCAACATTTTTATGGTATGAGTTTCTTCAACTTTGAATTCCCCAAACCAAATAACCTAATCATATATACATTGAAATATGTCATTTTTTAATTGGACTGTCGGAAAAGTCATGACGTATTTTTCTGTTTTTTGTTGCAAAAATGCGTCATGACTTTTCCGACAACACAATAGAATTCTGCCATATATGGAGGCTTATTTCGTATGATTTCAATTTTGCAAATCTCTCAATATCTACCTCTGTTAATATTATTATTACACTTACATCAAGCTGTAATTCTTAGAATTATATGATGTAAATAAAAATTTTACCTTTGACACCCAAATCTACTCTTAGCATGTTGACGGAAACCCAATTTTTTTTTAACCTATTCTGCAATGATGTTACCACAATAGTTTAACCAAATACACGTGTGGCTTTGCCAAAGTCACGAAGTTGACTTTTGCTTGGTGAATGTTGCTGACATCTTGGCAAGTCACAAAATGAAACAAAAAAGTTACATGAGGAAAGTACGATATAAAGGATACCAACGGATGACACCTAACATAAGGGGGACAGTCTTCTGAGAGTGTGAGACAGAATCAGTCATACAATGTCAGATGCAAGACAAGGGACAAGACTGACACTCAGTGCCATTTCAATTCAGGCTCTACATTCCTGCAAGGAACACTGGTTCGAATCCCAGCTCTGCCACTGACCAGTGGGATGACCCTGGCTGAATGACAGGCCTTGGTCAGCTATAGTTTTGTCACAGGCGACATGGGGATAATAATTTACCCAGCTCACTGGCAATAGTCATTGTCATTAAGTTATTAATATCACAAATTTATTAACATTAAAAGAAAATTATAAACTAAGTGTTATTCACAGTTTTAATTTTCTGATAAGGCAGAGATGTCCCTATGCCTTGTGCCTCAAAAAAAAATCATATTTTTATTTCTTGGATTTTCAAAAACTAAATCTTGATAATGTTCTTGAAAGAGATGTAAAGACAAACAAAATAAACTGTTGGCCAACATTTCTCAAGGAATTCACTTTCTAAAAACGGTATTAATTTTGTCCTGTAAAAAAGACTGTAGATCAGGCAAAAGTGGTCTCTATCAATTTGTGGGGGTTTTTTTTGTTTTTTTTTAAGTAACACCAAGTTAAACAGTACTGATTTTTAAATAACGCTAAAATGCCTCAACTCACCTGCACTGCAGCCGTGTCTTGGTTATTATAATGGTAGAGCAGTCCCAGGGCAAAATACCTGAAAGAAGCAATGTGGTAAGTACCCCGCTCCCCACCACCTTCTGGGGCGGCACCCACACAGCACCACCCCCGCCCTGGTACCCACCTGACACCCCTGGCCCCATGTTCTATTCAACTCTGAGTTCAACAACAAATTTCAAACAATAAAAGGATCCTCATTTCTGTTTATTTACTTATGCTATTAAAATGTATGCCCTATCAATTTCCAAACAGGATCACATTCAAGTCTAAGACAAGCTGACAAATAAAACTGTAATTATACTATGAAAAATCACATTTGGAATTGCTTTACAATCTGCATCAAATATTACCATAATTTCCTACCTCTTCAGTTACCCATTATTAACCCAATATTAGAAGACTTTGGAAGGTGTGCTGTTTGAGCTATCACTGAAAGAGTATGAACATGAATGATAGCAATAGAGACCAACAGTATCCAGGCATCGCAGAGAACAGAACACCAGGGAGAGTCCTTGGGGAGGCCACCCAGAATTCAAGGACCCGAGTTTCAATTCAGGCTTCAATACTTATGACCTGTATGATCTTGAGCAAGTTGATTAGTTTCCCTGGCCCGCCATTTTTCTCACTCGTAAGTGGAAAAGATTAGCAATGACATTGGCATTGCCTGGGCACTGAGCCATCCCTGCCCTCCAAAGTTCTGTAGGGGTGTCCCACTCCTGGTCCTCCTCCTTCCCAGCAGGTGACTAGAGCAAGTGACCCAGGGGGTGTCGCATTTATTTCCTCAAACAGCAAACTCTCAAGATACCAAACTGTTTGCTGGAATCCTTCTCTTTTCCTCAACCTCTCAGAAAGTTACACTGAGTCCCTGGCACCTACCATCCCGAGTCATTACCAGGAGGCATCAGTGCATTTCCTGGCTCCTAAACCAAACAACTGCGCTCCACAGGGTATTGGAGAAATTGAGGGAACCTGCCGGAAGAGCCAGCACCCACATGGAGACCGTGTTGTCTTGGCATCTCAACGGGATTGAATGATGTGACCATCATGGTCCCTGTGGGATTTCTTCAGGACGTTTGCCATTTCAAATACATAACAGAAATCACAGGCAAAGAATCTTATGCTTAACAGAGTTTAGGGGTTACCCAACATTTTTAAACAAAAAACCCCTGAGGCCTAGAAGGGCTCAACTCCCTGACCTCCTGCCCAGGATGAAGAAGCTGCCAGCACTTATCACACCAGTCACTATAGATGACGTGCCCTGTGCATAAGGCACGGGGTGGCCACCTACACACTCGTGCATATAGCGAAGGCAGAGTTCTAAGCCATAACCTTTATCAACAAGACCAAGAAGCCCCCCACTTTAATCTATTTATCCACATATCTCTACCTGCTCTTCGGTCATCAGAGGCTAAAGTGCCCTATTAGTGTACCGACATCCATGTGGCATCTTCCACAGGAGAATCCTACATGGGATATAAGGAAACTTAAGCATCACTTCATTTACTAACAAGGGCTAGGACTAGCTCCAAAGTGTATTCTCTGTCATTAAAGAACTGGCATGAGAGCTAGCACCCTCCCAGACCCCTGCAGTTGGCCTGCAGAGCATGACGAGGGTGATCTAACCTAAGTGGCGCTGGCTTGTCATGATGATTTCAGGGTAGTCCCTGGATGAATCTCTTGGAAACTCCAACACACTGGCCCCATCAGCTTCACAGCAGTCTCCCTGCTGGGTGGGGAAGGGCCAGGCACAAAGCCCCCGGTGGTATGTGGGAGGAGAACACTCACTTTTTGTGCTTCTCTAGCCAGGCAGCGCTGTCTGTTAGGAGACAGGAGTTCTCGGTGACCAGGAGGTCCAGCAGACTGTCGTGGTCAGCCTCTGCGTACAGCTTGAGCAAGGCCGTGTCGATGTCTTCTTTGTAGCCATTTGCCACCTCTGTGCTGCGGACTTCGTTCAAGTAGCTCATGAGGAAGCGCTTGCACTTGGCCATCTTCTCCTGGTCCCCCTGGGTCAGCTGGTTCAGGTCTGCATACTCGTGGAGGGGAGGGTGAGACCGTGTGAATGAAGAGCAGGTTGGCAACAGGAAGGGGTAGAGAGAGATCAGCTCCCGGACATCAAGCTGGCCGCTTCTGCAATTACAGTGTCAAACTAAATGAAGCAAAAAGAGAGAGAGAGTACACATAGGCACACAACAACAACACTGGAGGGGTGTGCACATCTGTACACATCTGCGGGGAGCGGGATATCTGGGTAGGCACACCAGAGTGACCATCCTAATTTGCAAGCGTGGCAAAGCACTGCTGAACTGTGTGCCATCGCCTTGTTCCAAAAAACAATTGAGGGGATGACAGTGAAAGACTCGCACAATCACTGTGAGGGTGGACTAGCAGAACAGCTGAATGCTAAATCAGTACTGGGCTCCCTGTAAACCCGGCAAAGGAAGAAACACAAGGGAAACACAGCATCACTGTCAGATCAAAGGCAGATTACAGTCCTTCTGGAACCAATGTTTTCCCTGGCACTAAATTAAAAACAGGTTTACTGAATGGTCCATAAAGAAGGGACTTTATAGGAATGTCACTTACAATCTCCTCATCCACGATCTTGTAACACAAGACACAGAAGCATTTGTGTGGCCATTTCTGGAGTGATTCTTGCGAGCGTTTTGGAGCATAACGTAGCACACAACTCAAATGGCCAGCACAGGGCCCTCACCTCCTGAGGCCCAGAAAGCCACACCTAGTGACATGCCATGTGTACTTCATTGTGGGTCCCTCTCCCATCTCCTCCCTCCAGCCTGCTGTCCTGTCTACAATGGTAACAATTAATGGCGGCACCACAGAGCTGTGGATCTCAACCCTGGCCCAGGATCAGGCCTGCCTGTGAGAAACCTCTCGAGCAAACAGAGCAGGAATGCCGTGCAGACACACTGAAGGAGAGTCTCTGAGGCAGGATCCGGGATCTGTACTTCCTGTGGCGGTCACTGCATCTGCCTTTCTTCACGCTCTGATTGGCTCTCCTCCACTCTCCTGGCTTCCTGCCTCTGGTCTCCTTTCCGCTCTGTTCTTAACCCCCTGGCCCTCTCCTCACCTGCAATGGTTTTGTACTACCCATAGAATACAGTTCAAAGCTCTTAGCATGGCATTCCAGACCTTTCCTAAACAGACTTCAGACCAGGTGACAGCTTCTGCTTCCACTGTCCCTCCCACCCTCCTGCACTCAGCTCCACTCAGTTTCTCCTGTTCACAAGTCATGCCTCTTAGCCTCTGCTGTTGCTGTTCCCTTTGCCTAAAGCAGTGGTTCTCCATGGGAAGCAGTGTGTATCCCTGGGGACATTTGGCACTGTGTGGAGATACTTCTGTCATGACTGGAAGGTGCTATTGGTACCAGTGGGTAGAGGCCAGGACTGCTGCTACTCATCCTACAGAGTGCGAGAGCTCCCGTAACAAAGGATTATCCAGCCCCAAATGTCAACAGTGCCACAGCTGAGCAACCCTGCCCTAAGGTATGAGTCTCCATTTGGGAAATTTCCGCTCATCATTTAAGGTCCAGGACAAATCCCGATGGAAGTCGGAGCTCCGCAGTGCTCCCACCCACTCCTGTCACACTGCACGGAGATGGGGTGCTGTCCTTCCCTTACATCCTAGCTCTCAGGCACGGCCCAGGTCTGCTAAATGAGAGAAGTTTTGACTCTGACTGGATACATGAACAGGCTGCACAACTCCTAGAGGAGTAGACACACAGCATGTGTCTCCACGACACGAAGGATAAACAGGTGCTCTCTTTGCAGCCAACCATGATGAGTCGGCAGGTGTGGCTTCTAGCACTGAACTGAGAAGGATCTGAGGACAAGTCCCAGATCAATGAGGAAAAAACAATCATGAGTTATTGATAATGTCTGCCGTGGGCATGCTTGTCTTAGCAGCTTCTTCTTCAAATATCAATTTCCTCAGTCAAAGTTTTGACAAAAGCTAAGCAGCAATCAATTTAAAGGTAAGCTATTAAGTGGCTGAAGTATGAAGTATAGGAACCTTATTAATGACTGACAGGTCCTACGTTTATCCTCTTACAAAATCAGTGACCATTCACCTAGTGTCTCAAGTTAGCCCACGAGAGAAGAAGATGTATTGGGAGAGACCCATGACCCAAGCGAGGAGGCCTTCGACACTGCAGGCGTAAGACAAGATATGACAGAAAAGAGCCTCGGCCCAAAGGGACAAAGAATCTATTTAAATCCCAAAACTACTGATCTTCCCAGGAACAGATGACAACAGCACAGAGAATTTGCTGAAGTAAAAGTTATATAGTGATTCAATAAGTAATTCTTTCTTGACTCTACAACCAATTTTGTGACAGAGCAAGAGGTGAGGGTCATGGTGGGTGACGGCGCGGCCTGGGCTGTAGGAAAACCCCTGAAGAACGGGCTGTGGACAGCAAGCTGCAGAGGGGCTCTCTGCTCTGCCTGCCACTGGGACATAAAGGGTCTATTCAGAAGCTTCAGCACATCTTATCTTTTCGATGGCTCTAAACTGTTGAAAATCTATTCTAGTTGGACACTGTGAAAAACCTATCCCACAGGCAATGCTTCAGTGGGGTATTTAAAGACTATCAGAGCCGGTTTAACTTAATCTTCTGTAAGGTGAGCTGAGCAAGCAGATGAACCACCATGGCCTCACTGAGCACACCAGCCTGAAAGGAAGGGCAGCTGAGAAAATGGGACCGCAAAGATGTGGGTGAGGGGGACAGGGGAGGGCAAGAGGGTCCCTGGTTACAGGAGACCTCCATCAGAGTAGGGCAGCTTCTGGAGAGAGCTAACCACGAGTAGGCCACCTACAAAGACTTTAGAGCAGCGGTTCTCAACCTGTGGGTCGCGACCCCTTTGGGGGTCGAATGACCCTTTCACAGGGGTCACCAGGTACTCGTATGTGGGCATATCTGCATGTGGGCCTGGAGACAGATAGAGGAGTGGTGTCTCGGTTCCTAAGACCATCAAAAATATGTGTTTTCCGATGGTTTTAGGCGACCCCTGTGAAAGGTTGAGAACCGCTGCTTTAGAGGAAGAACTGTCTTCATAAGTCTTCCCAGAAGCACCTGCTCTTTCTCTAAACTTACAGCTTCTTGTAAAATCTCTGGAGAAAAGGAAAAGTGACAAAAAAGTACTGGCGACATTTGCTGTTATAAACAGTCCTCACCATTTCCACCTGAAGCACAATCTAACCACAGCAGCACTTCCCATCACAGCATCACAATGGGAAGGGGGGTTGTGACCAAAAAAGGACACTCGGAAGTCTTGCTACTAACACCTCAAATTACCTGAAGAGCTCTTTAGCTTCCAGGAACTGAAGTTGTGCAAACTGTATAAAACCCGCCTGCTGGAGGATCCTTCTGTACATTACCTGTAAAGAAAGACAGGTTTAATCTCTTAGAGATACATTGAAACCATCACCAGGGTTGAATTTCTAATCATAACCCAGGCTAAATGTTAATTACTACGTAGAACTTTGAAGTCACAAGGTAAAAATAAAAAAACAAGGCATATCTGAAATTAGCTTCAGTATATACATATATATATGTGTGTGTGTGTGTGTGTCTCTGTGTGTACACATACATATATATATATATATATATATATATATATGTCAATCAACACCTCGTTCTTGAGATAAAGTTTTCTATTTCACTATTCTTCCTTCTTTATGGATGGTTTTTAATGAACCCCAGTCCTTCCCAAATGCATTCCTTTATCTTCCATTCTCCTCCTCGTTAACTTGCAGGGTGTCAATGATTGCTTCTACTTCCAGTGGACTAGACGGATATTAACAACCCCAGTATTTCTGACAGTCTAGAAGCCACTCCACTGGAACTGACACTTCCCAACAGCACTTCTGGGTGCCCCTCAGAGCACAGGGCCAATACCATTTAATAAATTAACAGAGAGATAAATAAGCGTTCTAGCCCACACTGAAGAAACGCTGTGTATTCTCTCTCCTCCTGGTGACACACCCCGCATGCACACATTACAGTCTGGGAATTCCTGTAATAAAGGTGCCGATTTATCTTTGTTTAATCCAGTATTACCTACAACACCTTGAGCACAGAGCCCCTTTGTCCTTGTAACATTCGGCAACAGCAAAAACACACTTTAGGAAGTTGTCTGGTGGGGTCTCTAATTCCATCCTCCCCCAGTATCCAACTAGGGCAGTGTTAGAGTTTTGTCCATCCTGTATTTGAAACAGCTTTTGGACCTGTCTCTTTGCTCTGTTCTTACTGGTTCCATCACCACAGCCCAGGTCCTCATCACCTCACAATTAAAGACTCTATGACTACAGTTCCTCCACTTTCTAAGCCATCACGCTGTTCTAGAAGGCAAGGTGTATATATTATCCACCTTGGCACCCCCCACTCCTAGCATAATACCTGCCGTGTAGTAAGCGCTTATTGACCTGAAGATCTATCTGATCAATTTTTGTGACATTCTACTTTGTCATTCATTATCTCCGTTTTACAAACAGGAACATTCTGCTCAGAGGTGTTAAGATTTTAGCCCAAAGTTACTAAAGCAGTAAGTGGTTGCACCAGGGTTTAAGACCAGACCTTTCTGATTCAAGAGCCCAGTTCTTTCCACTCACTGACTCATCCAGGTATGCAGCAGGCACTTAGTGCTGTTACCTAGTGAAGAAATGAGGAGAGCGGCCAGTCGGCATCTAAGGCTATCACTCCCGTTCCCTCGAACCAGCTCTGAAAGGGGCTTTCGCTATAGTTTTGAAAAGTTCTCAAACTCCTTTAGAGAGGTCAGAAAAGGCAGGCTGCCTTTTCACTTCTCTTCTTTCATTTCTCTTCTCACCACTGGCTTTGATCTTTCTTCCCGGACATCAGTCATTTCTGACCTAAAAACTGGCCTATTTATACTGCCCAACACTAAATACACAGGAGTGTGTCAAAGTTCTGTTGCGTGAGGATGCCAGTTCCATTTCTGCAAGGAGAAAAAAATAAAGACCCTCCACTTAGCAAAAAGGATGAAAAAGACCCATGAGCTGCGGTAGAAAAATTCTCAGTGACACCCAGGCTTGTTGATGAGAAATCAGCTGAATAACAATTTATTTCTCATGGCAGTAGAATTCATATACCCCTTCCTAAAGGGAAATAAAAATGACTTTTGCTAACACCCCCAGTCTCCACGAGCATGGGGGTTATTTTCTGTATTAAGTCTGGGAATGCTATATGTAGACATGGAAGAAGCATGCAAAGAGATTCCTTCATCCTGGATACAGGCACCTGGATGTTGAAATCATGGATGAAACAGAGACCACCACTGAATTTGACCTAACAATACCCGATCAGAAATTTCATCAAGCACAGTCAACTCTTGGTTCTCTGAAAGTGGCTGTCTCCTTTCCAGATTGTTCACTCTGACTGATGCCGCTACTTGCGCAGGTGATGCTGAGCTACAAAACCTGGAGCCAGGGGGGCCAGCAGGAAAAGGACAAGAAGAATGGCTACATGAGTAGGACAGAGGACAAGAGAGTCTGTTTAGCTTCCCGACATCAGAGCTAAGCCAACAATGGAAGCTTCATCTTTCTTTCTAACTTACTAGTTTGCCCTTCAGTGTAAGATGGCTATCAGAATTCCCAGGTGAAGACAGAAAATTGGCAAGACAGACCTCTAAGTAGTGCCACTCTAAACCTACTCTGTACAAACACTGAGGGCCCAACACAAGCCAGGAGGAAGAGGTCGCAATGTATTCTGGGAGCAACATGAAACTATGTTACTAGTATTATATTTTTGTTTGTTTGTTTGTTTGTTTGTTTGTTTTAGCTGAGCCATCCTGCTACCTGTTGGCAGCTCAGCGGCTGCTCAGCTCGGGCTGGACTCGAACCGCTGTTGCTCAGAGCTCAAACTCTTGAGCGAGCTCTTAACCAACTGAGCCACTCGGCCGGCCCCCACTAGTATTATATTTTTGAATTGAGATTTCTAACTTTTGTGATTTGGGGAACTGGAAATTTTGTGGAACAGAAGGTTCTATTTTAAATATTTCTAAACCTGTTTTCAAGGCTGCATTGTCTAAGTGAAATGTCACACAAGGGATTCTGGAAGGAAAAGTCCTTTCAAGCACTAAAATGCCTTGCTTTATGGCCCCTCCTTAATATGCATTGCCTAAACACAATAGAAAACTGCTCAATGAATGGAATATTATTCGGCTTTAAAAAGTGAAGAAAATCTGACACATGCTACGACATGGATGAAACCTTGAGGACATTATGCCAAGCGAAATAATCCAGTACAGAGTTTCAGTTCTGCAAGATGAGAAGAGTTCAGGAGATGGATAGTGATGATAGTTGAACAATAATATGAATTTACTTAATGCCACTGAACTGTAAACTTAAAAATGGTTAAGATGGTAAATTTTATGTTATGTGTATTTTACCACAAGTTAAAAACAAAAACAAAAAGCAAGCAAAACAATTGGGATACAAAACCAAAAATTCACATTTATAACAATACAAAGTGACAAGGCATGCCCACAAACCCAAAAGTACAAGCCGCTGGGGACAAACCACCAACTACAGGGCCTGGGTGGCATTAGAAACTGTGGGAAGAAGTGGAGAGAGGAAAAAGGGGCCGCGAGGCCTTGTCAGCCAGTCACCAAACTTCTATCAAGAACCTCTAGAAAGCTTGGCAGGCCATTTGAGAATGGCAGTGGAAGGGGACATCCCAGCTCTAGTTTGCCAGTAAGTGCCAACATTGAGAAACTGGGCTTTTCAGGCAAAGAAAAAGTCCTTTGGGCATTCAAGCAAAAAGACCAAGTCACTACAAGGGAAAAAATTCAGACTCTCATCAGATTTTTGACTAGCAATGCTTCCTGCCAAAAGATAACAGTGGAACTTATTTAAGTTCCTCACTGAATGAGAACATGAGTCAAAGATTTTACATCCAGTCAAACTGGCCTTCAAGTATAAAGCCTGCTAATAAACTGTTATCAACATGCAAAAACTCAGGGATAGTGTTCCCAGGTGCCCATCCTGAAATCCCTGCCCAAGGATCACTTCAGAAAAGCAACGGACTGGAGTCAGCAATGTAAAATTGTTGGTGAGCATTCAATACACTTTTAGCCATGGAACTAAGACCGATCAATGTCAGGGAGATAGTATAGTATGTGAAGGCTGTAGGCTCTGAAACGGTAAAGACAATATAACCATCAAAAAACAGGGAAGGATAGGGAGATTACACAAATAGTACAATATACTTGCTGCCTGTCTTACAGGAACTAACTGGGAATACATGGGTATTACCTTAACACGGATACTGGGGGAGAGGAAGGAAAAGGTGTCAAGGAGGTTACTAGCTAATTTCAACTATTGCTCAAAGTGAGAAACCAACAGACAACAGGAGGCCCACTCCAACAACAACAACAACAACAACAACAACAACAACAACAACAACAACAGAAAACCAAAGGACTTCTACAAAGTTAATACTATTTGGGTAATCATTAGAACAAAACTACCAACCCTCACACCAAAAGAAGAGAGATAAAATAGGGAGGAAGAGAAGTAGGGGGAGGGAGGAAACACAGTGAAGGGCGAGAAGGAATTTAGGCTTCTTTGACTATACCACTTTGTTTTGTAGATTTGACTTCTGAATTATGTAAATATTTTACATAATTATAAAACAAAATTAAAAAGCAATCGCTATAAAACAGAAGTCAAATAAAACAAATGAACCTAACTATATATTATAAAAGAGTTGATGGCAGAACAGCATAGAGAACTGTCTCAGGTGACTCTAAAACAGTTTAAAATATGACTGGTCAGCCCTAGTGGGATTTCCCCTAAGGGTAAGAAAAACGCCAAGACCCAGAGGTTTATGGGACAATTGGGGAAATGTGAACACTGATAGGACACTATCTTGAAGGAACTAAGTGCTGATTTCAGGGAGTTATATTGATGGTACTGTGGTTACATTTAAAAGGTGGCATCCTTGGGCTGGCCGAGTGGCGCGTTGGTTAAGAGCTGGCTTGGGACGCCAGAGGGCCCCAGTTCGGATCCCACATATGAGGGCCAGTGACACTGCGTAGGTTGCAGCCCCTGTGGCAGTGGGTTGCCATGGGCTACTGTATGTAGCCAGCAGCCACAGTGAGCGGCGGTCCAGAAGCCGGCGACTGAGGTGCCTCGCCCTGGAAGAGCGCAATGATGGTGCCAACTTGGGCCAGTGAAGCAAAGTCCTCCACAACTGGACTGAAGAACAAAAGGACAGAAACTTGTCTGTTCCCCTTCCCCCAATACCTCAATAAAAATCTTTAAAAAAAAAAAAAAAGCAGGTATCCTTGTTGTTTAAAGATACATACTGAAAGCATTACAACTCATCCTTAGAAACACATATACACTCAGGAAAGTTATCTCTAAACCTTTTTGTCATTATTGTCTGTTTTTTTCTCTTATGGTTCTATTTTAAACCAATAGCTTCTGCTCCACAATTCATTCCACCAGAGCATTCCACCTGTCTGATGACCAGTTAGTTCAAAGCTCTGAATCACCCCTTCTCCATCCTTCATATTTCAGCCCAGGTATGAGAAGGGTACGAGGAAGAGGAAGAGAACAGGGTCTACCTAGGACCTTGAGGAGGGAAAAGCTTGGAGCTGAGGACCAAACGGATGTGTGCTACATGTTAACACACACAACTGTAGAAGCACAGAGCAGTTATTAGTTCTGTCTGGAGGAAAGGAAGAATTCAGAGAACAGCACACATTTAAGCAAGGTACTGAAATGGTATTTTCTCGAGTACGGAAACACACTCTAGTAAGAGCAGAGCAGAAATAACAAATAAAGCACAGGGGGAGGGCGGAGAGGCGTGTGAATGCACATGGAACGTTCCACTAAATGTGGAGGCGAGGCATGCGGGGTAAAGGGGGCTGGCCCTGATTTCATGTCCAGAGGCAAAACCATCTCACTTGTCCTGTCTTCCGGTCTGTGGATGGTGGTACTGGTTATTTCTGAATTGTTTTATGGATTAAAAGATGGCTTAAAATGCCTCGCAGTGGGCTTACCTATTGTGTAGGGCTCAACAGCTATTAGTTCCCTGTGTCCTCCACCTATCAGGCAGAAGGCAGGGTGCGGCCATGTTTCAGAAGGGTGACAAGAGGGAGGGCAGGAGGGCACAGAAGTGGGCTGGGCTGGATCTTGATGGACTTCAAGGGTGTGGACTTTACCTCAGGCAGTGGGGCACCCACCGATGTACTTTAAGCAACAGATTTGGTCTGTATTTTAGAAAGATCATCCCTGTCGTGGCGTGGAGAATGGACTAGACACATGTGAGAGAGGCTGTTAAAATCATTCAGGCAACATAGGAGAAGTGTCTGCATACCAGCAGTAACAACGGACACTGAGAATAACAGCTGAATTCTAGATAATTCTAAGGGTGTGTCTCCTGGGCTGGATATACATGTGTGGAGCAACAGGGAGACGGCAGGGAGCACGTTAAAAAGGAAAAAACTCAACTGGGATATCAGATTAGAGAGCAAGGTGACTCCTCATACCCTCTACTTTCAACTGCATATCTCTGCTCTTGGAAAAAAAGAGGGGAGAAAAAGCAAAACTCAGACAAAGAACCTTGAAAGCTTCTTTAAGAAAATGTCACACACTTAAAATGTACGCGTGTGTGTACAAGGAGGGGGCACCCCAACATGTGGCCCATCTAGACATCTAACACATCCACAGCAGACAGCTCACGGGGCTTCATGTTACGGGAAGAGAGAGGAGATGAGAGCAAGGCCGGCAGAGGCAGGTTTCAGACCCCATGGCGGTCAGATCTCCGTCTGATCTCGCCCCTTCTCAGCACGGCTTGCTCAGCACAGCCGGCCCTGAACTGGATAGCTCTTCCTTTTGCTTTTGCTGCCCCCTGCCGAGTGCTAATGGGTAGGTCTTACTTTAAAAAAATAGGAACCATCAGTTTTTCACTTTGTGAGGGGTGTAAATGTCTATTACATTGTTTTGTACACCTGAAACTAATAAAAAAAAAATAGGAACAAAGATGAGAAGTTTTTCAATATTTAAATATAGAAAAGACACCCTTTTTTGTAAAGTACACATTCTGTCTTTCACTGTCAGAATCAACCATTTGCAGCAGCATAAAGCAACTGAGGCCAAAAAGCATTATTTCATTCCACAATAATCACACAGCCAGGTGAGAGTCTGACCGAGTGGTAACAATCAAGAGGATTATTCATTCATGAGAACTTTTAATGATCGATTTGGATATTTATATGAAGGGTACACACACTAGTATTAGGTTTTATTACTCTCAGAGTAAGCTGAACTAACCTAACCTATCAACTGATCAAGTAGCAATTTTTAGGGAACCTGATTTCATGAGACATAATTTGTGATTATTGTATCCACTGTATTTTCCATACCAACTATATTAAAGTTAATATTTAAGTGAATTAAAAGTTTTCTCCTAAGGAGATTAATTAGATGGATTCCTGCGATCTAAAGAGTTTACTAGTATAGTTAACAAAGTTTTTCCTGTAGATAATAGGAATCTAAACTTTTAAAATTCAACCCCAGCCCAACAAATTCTAAATTAAGGGACAAATGAATCTGATGTTACTCTTTGGGTTTATAAGAACTATGCCCCTGATTCTTCTCTGAAGGCCCACTGAAGAAGGAAGTTGATGAGAAATACAACTTGCTAAACTAAGCACAGAAATTAAGTCAGAGCTTCCAAACCCAACCTGGCCTCTGTTAGCAGTGTCACCTCAGTCCAGCCTGTTTCCATCTGTACCATGTGCATGTGCTGAGAAAACTTCATAGCAGATGCAAACACAGTCCACAGCTGGGTGTTGGTTAAATCCGAATGTTTTCTGACTGGTGGCTTGGAGGCATGCTTTCTGTGACCAGCTAATTACAAACCTGAAATTTTTCCTTTGGAATGTTCCTCCGGGCTCCTTTGGCTAAAACCAAAGCCTCCTCCACTCTACGGCTTGCTAGAAGATCCTGTATTTGTTTCTCCAGAGGTAATGGAACCAAGATGTAAACTCCTTTACTTGTGGCGACAATTACTCTTCCTAGGGAGAAATTCGACATGGTTGGAAAGGGGAAGAATGAAATGCCTGCGAGAAAACACTTTCCCCTAAACGGGGTCATGATCTGTTTTGCTGATCAATTTCATCAGAGTAGAATTCCTACAGAAATTATAAATTATAATGCTTCTCTTTTCTCCTTCCCAAACTTTCAACTGTCAGAAAAGGACAAACTCTTAATAATACATTTCCAAAATATGAAATATACCTTTTGCTTTTTTCTTATTTGGAAGTGTTAATGTGTTTAAAACCAGTTGGGTAGATACCTAATAGTAGTCCAATGAAATTGTAGTTATCAATTTTGGAAAACTATCAATAAGAATTATGATATACCTCATATGAAAGCTTTAAAAATGTATTTTCTCTCCGTATTAGTTTATAGGAAATGAAGGTTGTAATGCAGCATTCTGAACCGTGGGTCAATATTTCATATTCACCCGCCATCCAAATACCACCAAGCCATGGCGTTACCTTATTTATTTCCCACAATGTTGTGCATGAACCTGACCAGTGGCCAACACTGTCACCCTCATTTCACCTGGGGACCTTGCACAGGAAGTCCACACAAGAGTCGGAACTACAGTCCAAGACAAGCTCCTACTACAAAGCTTTTCAGGTAAGCCCTGCTCCCTTCTGGAGACACTTTTTATGCTAACTGTTATCTGTCCACAGGAAGTAACGGAACAGTCTTTTCTTTCTTTGTGAGGGGAGTTCAGGCCTTTCCTGCTCCATAGGCCTCTCCTTGTGCCCTGTCATTTCCACTCTAGTTCCACTGCCTGCTTTGACCCAGCCCTCACCTCTCCTTGTCTGTAACTTCTTCATCCCACCTCCCCTCTTTGTCTCCTTCCTGCTCTGCTCATATCTGTCTTCTCTTATCACCACCAAAGTAAGTAAGTTTTCTCATACTCAGGTGAGATTCTGACCCTTCTCTGCACTGGTGTCCCCCATTCTAGGAAGCGTCCCTTGTTCCGACCTAGTGCGGTTTCATCACCAGCCTCGAGGTGTTCCTGACCCTGTGCCCACTCCAGCAGTCGGTGGACATGCACCGTAACACTGCTGTGCAATGTGCTCTTCCAAGGTGTGTGTCAGGGCTCCCAGCCAGAATCTGACATGCTTAGCATGGAGACTGAGTCTTAGAAAGTTTATATTCCCAGCATCTCAAACAGGAAGGGCAGTGTTCAGTTAGCCAAACTCCCTAAATGACAAATGCAATGCACAAATCTAGATTTGTTCTTGGTTTGAAGAAAATATCATCAAAGGCCTTTTTAGGACAACTGGGGAGATCTGACCACCGACAGGACAGTAGAGCTCATTTTCTGAGGTGTGAAAAGGACTTTGTGGCTATGTAGGGAAACGCTGTTATTCCTGGTATTTCAGATTAAATGTCATGACTGCCTTCCCCTTACTTTCAAATGGCTCAGGAAAATGTTACAGTAACAAGTGTTGAACCTAGGTGAATGGTGTACAGTGAGTGGTTCACTTTGTTTTTCTCTCAACTTTCCAGTACGTTTGAAAATGTTCATAATAAAATTTAGGAGAAGTAAAGTAATTCCCCTTCCCACCTCCCCTGCACATAAGAGGAATCCCTCCAGACGGCCCTGTTCTGCCGCAGCCTCATCTCACAGCCCCCCCTCACACGCTGTGTACCCCTGTGACACTGAACTGCTTGGGTGGCCTGAAGTGCAGCGTTCTCTCTGGAGCAGACTTGCACGCTCCTTTCTTTCTACCTGAAGATTCTTTCACACCACATCTGCTTGGCTGACTTCTATTCACTCTTAAAGGTTTGGCTCAAATACCACCTCCTTCAGGAAACCCTCCCTGATATTCCTAAGAAATACTTCCACCTCTGCCTCTCCCAATTGTCCTTGTTTCATTTCTATCGAGCTCTGAAACTGCTGCAGTTATTTGTTTAAATGTCTCTCTCCCCACTAACCCTACAGCCCCTCAAGTACACAGTCTGTATTACCACCGTCTGTGTATCCTGCTACGCTCAGCATCAAGTCCTGATCCTAATGGGCCCGAAATAGCATTTACTGAAGAAATGTCATAAAAGGTTGATGACTAAATTTCGTTAAGATTTCTGTGTAAACTAGTACCTTCAAAATCCTGTAGAATATGGCCTTCTTTAAAGGGCAGGGTCTGCTTCTGCTGCTGATCCAACATGCTGTGAACCGTGATGAACTCCTGGTCGAGTGCTATGACGTACGGGAAGCAGATGGCTGCCCCGATCACATTCTCTGACCAGTGCACAGGGGCTCGCTGAGAAATCCCAGCAACGGTGGCAAACATGCCTAGAAAAACAGGAGGAGTTAGGCTGACTTCAAATAACTGGGGTATTTTTTCCCCTGTGTCTGGATGCAGAAAAAATGATTATATTTCAAGATAGGAAAGATAATATAATACACTGCATGTGTGAAGAACCCTCCATGACTTTATTTTTTGAGAACTAGCTTCCCCAGGATGTACACCTTAGATTTACTTCCAATTAAAAATGAAGGTAAAAAAATGTTTACATATACCCACACGAAGCTTTATAATGCACATGTCCTCACATATGGGGAGAAAGTTATTTTCAAAGAATTTTAAAAGCTTCATAAGCTTTCTATCATATCCAGTTGTCCAACTGGTTTGCATCTCTAAATTACGGCTCCTCATCACACATTCATTCAACAATGAATATTGAATACATTCATTCAAATATTTATTGAGCTCCTACTATGTGCTAGGCACTCTACCAGGCATCCTATCAGGAACTGTCCCTGCTCAGAGCTAAAGCCTAACTTTGGATATATGTGCACTATAATACAGAGATAGAACCAATTTTGCAATTCAAGACAGTGCCGGTTAAGTGTTTGTCAATGATACCTTCCATATTAAACGACAGTTTATCTTGTACATAAAGCAGTAAGCGAGCCATTTATAAATGGAGCTGTATACAGTCCACAGATTCTGGGGCTTACTAAAATTAATACATTCACCAAGTAAAGTCAATCCATTTTAACTCAGTTTTCAAAGTAGTTGATATAATACACCTTTAAAAACAGGATGCTGTTATCTGCAAACAATTAGATGTGACTGCAGGAGACTAGTGGTTTCTACTGCACTCAACAGAAGCGGGGAGAGGGAGAGAGACAGAAAGAGATATGGGGAATACTTTAATACTGAAACAGTGGGCAGTAATCTCAAATATATCATGTGAGCAAAACTCCTAAACCTGAGAAAACACTGACCCTCCTAAATCTTCTGTGGTTACAAAGATTGAAAAGTACTGCACCTAATCAGATACAAAGATAGCTATTTTCCTCTAAATTCAGCTGGCTGTTTCTGCGAATGGGTGCCGAGGGGGGTCTCACAGGTGTACACGCCTCGCCCTCACCTAGCGCACTCTGAGGCCCTCCCTGCAGAACGACGTTGTGCTTAGGCCACTTGTCTGGTCCCCTGAACACTTCATACACTGGCTCTTGGCAAAAAGAAGTAGCACCAACAGAAAGTGTTAAGATGAGAGAACAATAAGCTTTATGTGAGTGTGTGTTTTGTGTGTGAGTGTGTGTGTGCATGCGTGAGTGTGAGAGTGTGTGTGTGAGTGCATGTATGTGAATGTGTGTGTGAGTATGAGAATGTGTGTGAGTTTGTGTGGGAGTGTGTGTGAGTGTATGTGTGTGTGTGTGAGAGTGTGAATGTGAGTATGTGTGTGTGAGTGTGTGTGTGTGTGTGTGTGTGAGTGAGAGTGTGCATGCGTGTGTGTGTGTGTGTGTGTGTGTGTGCGCACGCACGTGCATCTCCCACTAAGGAGTCAGTCACACTGCCTAATGTGAACCATTCATTCACTTTAAGTATTTCCCTTTGACCCTTAAAGTCTCTAACAATCATTACAAAAAAGACTAACAACTCAACAGAAAAATAGGCAAAGGATATGAACAGGAGACAAAACTCAAATGACTAATAAGTTCATGAAGAGATCCCCACATTTATTAGTAACCAGGGGAACACAAATTTAAATTAAAAAAAAAGTAAGAACAACTTTTACCCATCAGATTGGCCAAAGGTTATATATAGACTGATAGTACCGAGTATTAGTATGCAGTGAGGAAATACTTTTTGGAGAACAATCTTGTATTATCTATCAAAACTGAATATACACTGACACTTTCATTCAGTGATTCTATTTTTAAATCTATCACCAATTGGTAAGCACAAGGATGGTCACTGTGGCATTTGTAATAACAGCATAAAATCAACCAAAAGAGGGTATGACTCCCGGTGAACACATCACGAACAGAAAGGAGAGCTCATTTATTAAATGAGTACACACAAAAAAGAAAAACTATAAATCTGCATGTTGACCATCAATTTAAAGTCCATCAATATTCGCTTTTTATCTGCTGAGCACTGAACTAGGTTCTGGGAGACAGACAGATGGGGACACAGTCAAGGCCCTTGCAGTGGTGAGGGGTGGGGAGGATACACAAACACTTAGCACACCAGAGAGAACCAGGGCAGGAGAAAGGTGTAGAAAACGCTGATGGGAGGTAGAGTCCAGACAGGGCCGAGTGCTCAGACACTGCGCAGGAAGATGGCACTGAGGCAGGTGGCGCTCCGCAGTGAGAAGCAGGAGGTCATAGGGAGGCAGGGAAGAGGGGTGTGTGTCCCCCTAACAGGGAGTGGTCCTGGAACAGCGCAAACCCTTCCTGGGGATCAGAGGGTTGAAAAGTCAAGTTAGGGTCAGAGCACGAAGTGCTGACCTGGAGACTCAGGCCAAGGACTGCGGCCTGATTTTGTTGCAGCATCGCAGGTGCGTTAGAAAGGCCAGCTGGCAGGAGGACGGAGGCTGCACTGAGACAGGGAGAGCCCAGGGCACTGGGGGAGGCCAGGCAGCAGCCTGCCACCAGGAAGACAGCCTCAGGCCAGGGCTAGGGGTACAGCAAAGGAAGGGGGTAACTTCCAGAGGAACTGGCACCTGACTTAGTGGGAGCAAGTGAGAGGGTGAGTCAAAGGCCACCATGCGGCTGTGCGGCTGGTAGGCTCAGGATTAACAGGCCTGGGCTGGGTCTAAAAACAGGGACCAGCAGGCATAGCTGGGTAGGAGGCAGGGTTTGTGCTTCATAAACTGGAGGCCACAGACCTCTGGGAGAGCACAGCCTAGAGTTCAAGTGCTTTCTCAGGGGGGTAACAGCATCCTTCTGGAAGGGGAACAAATAGTTGCACAAAGCACCCCAAAAGCTAGCGTAGAATATAAGACGACACGAAAGGACACATTTCTGCACAGCCCAACCAAGGGCTGCTCCTGAGGCTGCGGAGGGCCTTCTGTGCTCATCTCTTTCCAAAGCAGGTAAGAAGTCAGAAGTTCCATGGAATTGTGGGAAAGTACACTGACATGACGCAGAGCTAAAAGCTAAGAGTGAACAGGAATGGTGACCCGGGTCTGCTCCAGAGGGGGGACGACAGGTGAAACTGAAGGCAAGGACGTGGCATTCCTGTCAATGTTTCAGTGACAGAGAGGGCGCAATTAAGGTCTGAATTAACCCCCCAACTGCACTGCCCAATTATCCGAACAGCATTTTAACATGCCGAAGGAGACAAACGTGAGGTGCATAGCTATGGGGGAGCATAAAGAATCTGAAACTAAGACTGAGCTTTGGAGGAGTACATTAGGTGAACACACTCTTGAATTTTTCATGTGTTTAGAACCAGCCACTAAAAAGCCTACAGGGGAAAGAAAAGCGACTGTGGGGCACCAGCACCGTGCCCGCCACCTTCACCCAGGCCTTTGGTAAATAAATGGACCTAATTCTGAGGATTCCGTTGAATTTTGGGTGAAATAACAGTGTTCGGTGCAGCAAAACTCTGAGACATGGACACCAAAATGCTCTCCAGCCTTATCCTGGGATTTAAAAAGGACTGCGGCGTTTATTCACTTATGGTTCAGCCTCGCCCGACAGGAAAACTGTGTGTGCAGTGTTGAGACCCAAACATGAATGCTGTTGAAATGAAAAGGGCAGAAACCAGAGGGCAAGAACAAAGGTGTCTACACAAAAAGAAAAGCCAAAGGTTTCACTAGAATAAAAGAGCAGAGCAGTAACTGGCAATTAGGGAGTAAAGGTCAAGCAGTGTAAGGTGCCACAAATTCACTTAGGAACTGAGGGTGCTGTCATTCACACCCACCAACTAATCATATGCTTACTAAGTGGGTGATACACTCTACTATTTCTATATTGTTGCAGGAGTGCAAATGTAACGAAATTCGTAAATGGTAAAACCTTTCAAAACTATTATTTTCAATTGTCTGCCCTCTATCTATCCATGGACCCCCTTATCTGAGCTGGGAGGGGAGCAGCCATGTGGAGTGAGGAGTAGCTGAGTTATTTGCATTTTTCCAGGAAGCATTATCAAAAGACAGAGCTTAAAGTCACAATAATCAATTGCATTATGAAATGTTCAACAAAATATTGCTTACAATAGCAAAATTTAAGGCAAATGAGCAATTTTCTCATGACACAAGAGTGGGCTCATGTCATCTTCAGAAAGAAAGAAGGTGGACAAAATGAAAATATATAGCTTTCCAATGTCTAAAGTGCATCTTCATTCATTATAATAATTTGTTTGAACTTAATTTCTGAAGCCATATAAGGGTGGTGGCAACTCCTCTGTTGTATACGGAACCTATACATAGGTAATATATAAGAGAGCTTACAAGAGACCTTCCAATTACCTTATAATTGGACCAATTACAAGCAGAACAACTACAGAGTTTAGTTCATTGAGCATCATGACCATGTGGCTGAAATAGAGTAAGCTTGAGGAAAATGTATCCTAAATATGATTGACTATCACCTCCCTTCCATCCCAATACTAAAACCAACAATATTGGGAATAAAATGTTTTTACTATAAAGTCTTTATAACTGAAACAGGTATTGGATCATGAACGGGCAAACAGGCTGATGGGACAAAACAGGAAACCCAGAGACAGACCCAATGACATAAGGAAATGTAGTGCCCACTGAAGACAGCCATCTAAGTCAGTGAGGAAAACGAGGACCCTTTATTCAGTTTGTTGGCATAATAGACAGTCATATAGAAAAGGATAAAATTGAATCCATTCCTTAGACTCTTCATTATAAGAAATGAAGCCATAAAATTACTAGCAGAAAACATAAGTGAATTGTCTATAGCCTGGAAGAGGGGAAACATCCCTAACATGACTCAAAATCAATAGAGTAAAAAGGTTAATACATTATACAGAAATATTTAACAAAAGCCTCTGCTTGGTAAAAACTGGAAACAAATATTTGAAACATGTAACAGACAAATTGGTAGCTCAAATACATAAGGAACATTAAAATGAAAGGATAAACCATAAAAATAAAGATCACCTATAGAGGAAGGAAGTAGAGAATAGGTGAAGGTGGCAGGATATAAGTTCTTGGACTCAAACTGACTTGAAACCTTGTAAATATTTACTTAATGAAAAATAAAATAAAATAAAGCAATTTCTAAAAATCAAAAGTAGAATGAAACAAGTCAATCTAACTACTGTATGTCCAGTTGGTGGCATAACCACACAGAGGGAAACTATTCCAAGTGACTGTAAAACACAGTAATGTGATGGATGATAAGTTCTTAATGGGTTATATGTACTCTATCCTAAGAACAAAAAGAACTATAAACAAACTTTTTTCAGTAATTACATTGTGGGAATAGTAGTGTCAGAATTGTCATTCTGTGCCATGTACTGTGGGATAAACCAACGGAACAACTGCTGGGATGTTAGTTTATTCAGATTTTTGGTGTGGCTGGAAGGACATACAGGTCAATACACAGGAGGTCAATATCCTACAGCCCTGAACTGGTTCTATCAATATGATCTCATAATGATTTTATCTTCCGAGCTCTGTCTACTGAAGAAGCCTAGAAACAACGGACAATAAGCACCGCTAACACCCAGACTGGTTTCTAAACAGCAGGGGTCCTTGGAGAAAAGGCTGAAACCAGATCTAAGGGGAGAGATGCACCAAGTGAATCTGTAATATCTTGTCATACCAGAAGGCAAGGAAGCTATCAAAGTTCTCGGGTCACGTGAAGGCGACCCAGTGGTCAATCTGCCCACCAACACAGCTGGACCAAACACACCATATATCTGAAAATCCACAATTCTGTATGATTCCTTTTAAAAAGTCACCACTGGAAGACAGAAAGGGCCGCCTTGTGAAAATCTTCTCATCCTGCCTTTCTTACACAGTGTACCTGGGGGCAACCAAATAGTTAAGAGAAGTTGCTCTTCCTTAAAGCATTCCAGATCATATATGAAGGAGGAAGGAACAAAAATAAAATGTGGCCGTGTGGCAGACTCTAATGATTTAAAGGATCTAGGCAATATTCGTCAATAGTTATTAACCTTACAAAGAGAAATAAAAAGAAATTATGCAACCCTGATAGAAGAAGTCCTTCACCACCTATGAAGAAGTCTTGACTGTCCCTGAAGAACAAAACAAAACAACAACAACAAAAAAACTGGAATCTGATACACCCTATCACCCTAATTATCAGTTTACAGGAAACACAAAGGTCACCCTGACATAGTTAACAACATATGTGGATAAAAATCATCAAAATTCAGTCTGTGGGAAATTATAGGCGAAATGATCCAATTTCTTCAACAAACAGTTAAAGAAAAATAATAAGAGAAGGATGGGGAACCTAAAGATAAGAGAAATTTAACAGATCTATCAAGCAATTGTAATGTACAGGCCTTGTGAGAATCAGATTCAAACAAACTAAAAAATGAACATACACATACTTAAACTTAAATGTATGTACGTATGTATTTATGTGTGTCTCTATAGATATGATAATAGAAATAAGATATGTCTTGATATTTGATGATATTAAATAATTACTATTAAACATTTTTAGATAGTATTTGGTTTTCTTTTTTTTTAAATAACTTAGAACTACACAGGTGAAATGCTATGATGTCTGTTACTGGCTTCAGAAGAATGGTGCAGCAGGAGTGGTTAGGTGATAAACCAAGCAACTGGCAAGGGCAGGTAAGGGCTGAGGCAGGGTGATGGGTACATCAAATTCATTACACTATTCTCTTTACTATATACGTTTATATGTTTTCCATAATAAAAATTTTTCATTAAAATAGCAATTTTTTTTTTAAAGAAAAAGGAGGTTGGGTAAAATAATTTTTTCCCAAAAGGTAAAACCTGAGCTATGAAGCCATTAAAAGACATGGAGGAACCTTAAGTGCATATTATTAATACTAAGTGAAGCCAACGTGAAAAGGCTGCACATGGTCTGATTTCAACTAAATGACACTGGAAAGATCAGGGTTCGGAGGTTGAGGGAGTTGGGCTGAACACTCGTAGGTGGAACCCAAAGGCAGTGAAAATACTCTGTATGATATAATAACAACAGGTACCTGTCATCATACATTTGTCCAAACCCATAGAATGTACAGCACCAAGAGCAAACCCTAACATAAACTATGAACTTTGGGTGATTATGTCAATGTAAGTTCATTCATTGTAACAAATGTACGACTTTGTCAGGAGATGCTGATAGTGGGGGGAGGTTGTGTGTATCTGGGGGCAGAGGGTATGGGAACTCTGTACTTTCTGCTCAGTTTTGCTATGAACCTAAAACTGCTCTAAAAAGTCTATTTTAAAAAGAGAGAATCAAGAGGTGTACAGTAATTCATTCATGACCTAAATTTTTGTTATCACCAGAAAATGTCTGTACCCATCACTGTGAAATGAGACGCCTACACAGATTCGCTGCGGTTAGACATTACCAGTGTTGGGGGCACTCACGCTCAGCAGCACCTGTGCACAAACACACAAACCCTAGTATGAGCCTCCACGACTAAAAGAAAACCCCATGAGGCCCCAGTGACATTAACAGCTCTGATTCTTATAATAATTTCGAGAAGGCAGTACAGAGAATTAGGGAGGCCGTACAAAACAGTCGAAGCCTTTTCAAGGCGCTGGCTACTGGCACCTTTTTGGCATGATGAAATTGCTATCAATTAAGAGAAAACGATGGATTTAACACTGAAGTCTTCACATCTGAAAAGACCTATCTTTTTAGAATGAAAAGCAAAAAAACAATCCACTGACAATCCCACCCACTTGAGAAAATCTTATGAGAAAGACTTACAAGTTTCTATCTTAGTAGTTATTTACTAAAAGGCATTTTCTCCCCAGAGCCATCTTCAGGTTAGCACAAAATAAAACTGGTTTTATGACCCATCTACTTTTGTTCTATTAACCCCACATTCACAAAACAATCTAACAAAACTTGAGCAAACACTGGCTATGCAGTTCAGTGAATATCTTTTCACACATACCCTCAATGGTGCAAATACTCTTCATGAGTACTTATATTTTACAATTAAAACCTCCCACCAATGGTCATTTTTTTAAAAAAAATTCTAGAAATAAAAAATACGTAAGTTTTTTAAAAAAACACCGAAACCTCCCTCCCAGGTTTCAGCATGAATGCATGGAGACAGCACAGAGAAAGGGCCGATGGGAGGCGGAGGTTGGCGGAGGCAACAACACCCTGCTCACCCAGTCCTCCTGGGCCGGCCAGGAGGAACTCCTGTCTCCCTATCCTCTTGACGATGGGGTGCTTCTCCTCGCTGCAGTAAGGAAACAGGTCCTGGGAGGCGCCTGTGTTGTAGTTCAGGATGATGTACTGGGTGGTCAGAGCCAGGCACAGGAAGTGGCCATCCACGGCCACGGCCAGGGGCTGCTCCGGCGTGGACACTTCCCTGACGATCTGAACCCGGTCCTCATACACCATGAACACCTGGATGGTTCTGCGTTTGACAGAGATGATGCAGACCTCCACGCAGAATGGGTCCCCGCTCACAGGGTTCTCATTCAAGGCCAACGCCACAGCCCCTTTGATGCGGGCCCCTGAGGGGACAGGCTCCAGGCTCAGCATGTTGACCAGGGTGATGGAGTTGTCACAGAGCACCAGCAGCCTGTTGAGGGCTGACGCCGCTCGCAGCTCACTCACAGGCTTCTTGAAACCCAGATGTTTGTGCAGCTGCTTCGTAGCAGTGAAGGTGGCTGTCCCGGCGGGCAGTGCCTTCTCCTCCAATAGGAAGTGGTAGATGAAGCCGTCGCTGGTGCCCACGTACAGGTTCTTGCTGCAGCACTCCACGCACTCTATGTTGACTCGCTCTTTGTCGCCCATCAGCAGCTCCCTCTCCACAGCAGAGACCAACGTAAAGGCCTTGGTGCTCATCATGCCTGCTGCTGGTCTGCGGGAAGAGGCAAAGGGAACTTAGCGTGACACGGAAGCGGCAGAACCATCCCAGGCTGCAATAAATATACACCAGTTCCTCAGTTACCATCTCGGGTAAAGGAAATTGTTCAACACTGTGAAAATAGAGTAAAGGACAGACCTGATTTCCCACTTGCCCACCTCCCACCAGGCAAATGGAAGCCCTCAGCAGGAGAGCCACCCTGCTCATCCTCAACAGAGCTCAGGTTTATATGGAGCTTCTTTGTACTGTTCTTGGGAGACACACCTGTAGGGAGAAGACAAGTACATGTGTTCACCCACACACAACATAACAAAAGCACTGTGGAAAAGGTCAAAAATGATCTCCACTGATCTTCCCCTGAGCTTCTCTGGACACTTGATTTTGTGTTTAAGCGAATGGCACGCGGTACACAACTGCACCAGATCTCGTCACAAACACAGAGGCAGGAACCACACCTTGGATGCCTTTGTACTCTTCCCAGTGAGGCATGCAACATTGGTCCCAGCACTACATTTGGCTCCCAGAATAAATGTGTTCATGTTGAGTAGTGCGGATGTGCCTGGAATCTCCTAGTCTTTTAGGTGAGGAGTTGAGATATTTAGTGGATTTGTGAGAAGGTCATTGACATGTCAGTTGATGATTACTCACGCTGACTGCCCGCCACTCTAACCCATGGCTTCCTACTTCTTCCTCAGAAGTGGACTCTGGTTTCACACTCTGCAAAGTTAGAGGCAGGAGAAATGGGCAAGATGGCTGTCCCCTGATTTCCCAGCTGGCGGGAAAGCAAACTCACATGTGGCAGGTAGGTCCCTGAGACCCTCAACAGGACAGGTAGGTCCCGTAGCTCTAAGAGAACTGCAGAAGGCTGGTGGAAGTTAGAGGGAGGCTGCTGGGACTTTTCTACCACTTCAAGCCATTCAAAAATAGGGCTGCCTCATGAGAGACTAAATTCCTCAGTCCTTTGAGGCATTCCAGCAAAGGCTAGAAAAGTTATTGGAAATATTCAAGAAAGATTCATGCACCAGGGAAGGGGAAGATTCACCTGGGAGATTTTAGAATTCTACAATTTTGTATACCCCCTGTCTACTGGGGCGGCGAGGGCCACACACATGTAAAAACTCTGGTTCCCTTTCCTCAGTCAACAAAATTCCCAGGAAGGAGGGCATCCCAGGTCTGGGGATGAGATTTTTCCACTGGATACCACCAGAGTTTCTTTCTATCCCTTTCCTGTCACTTACTAGTTATGTGACCTTAGGAGGTTCACTTGGCTTCTCCCTGCCTCAATTTCCTCACCTGTGAAATGAGAGTAATAATGGTGCCTCTTTCATATGATTCTTTGAGGATTAAGTGAGTTAGCTCACATAAGCACTCAATAAGATGGTTTCTGATCTCACCATTAATGCATCCCTCTCAATCCCCCAGCCTGCTCTGTTTTTATCTCCCAAGCTGGGCACCAAGAGAGAACAATGCTGTCTTCTGCCCTTACAGGTGGGTAATCTGTGTCCACCTCCTCTGACCGACAGGCTGAAATGTAAGCCACACACACAGACTGGCATAGTCATCTCATTTACACGAGTTCATCTTCACAGAAACCATGGAAAAGAGGTGGAAAAGTGAGAACTGAGGCTCGGAGGCCTCACAGAGAAGGAATCATGTCCACTTCTCTGGGGCTGCTGAAATGCCCCAGGGTCCCAGGGAAAGCCTAGAGGTGGGTGAAGAGTAGGCTTTTAATCTCTGACATAATTTTTAAACACTACCATCTACTTCTCATGACCAAAAAGAATCACCAAAACGAAACCTAGACAATACTTTTCCCATTTAGATTCTAATGAGATAAACTGAAATGTAGATACTGAAATGTAGATACAAGATACTGAAATGTAGGCTTTGAAACATCCCAAGTCTGTGAAAGCAAAGTAACATGAAATAGTCCTTCCTTCACTGATGGATAGATAAAGGCTGTCTTTTAAAATGGCAGGACAGTAATTCTGCTGTTTAAAATGTGAACTATATTGCTCACTTTGCAGAAGGAATAGAGAAACAAGTTTCAGGTACTCATAATCAAACTTCTCTATTTAATTTTTTTTAAAGTATACTGTCCATAATTCTAGCCTCTGTCTTTACTTAGCATAGGGATACACGAAACATTTGCAGTGAAGAATACAGTTGACCCTTGAACAATGCGGGGGTTAGGGTGCCCATTGCCAGTGTTGTTGAAAATCTACGTCTAACTTAAATCGGCCCTCAGCATAAACGGATTCCCGATCACCAGTTGACCCTTGAACAACGTGGGTTTGAACTGTACGGGTCAACTGAGAAGAATCCACATATAAGTAGACCCGTGCAGTTCAAACCTGTGTTGTTCAAGCATCAACTGTATATGGAAAGAGTCAAACACCTCATATTTAGTCTAAATACTGGGGTGAACAAAGAAGAAGGGAGAAAGAAGAGGGAGGTGTAAGAAAAGCATCTGGTTTATTAAAAAGTCATAATTCTATAATATTTAAAAAGAAATGCAATATTGTTTCATTACCTAGTAACTATACTTACTCAAGTCTTGCTAAAGATAAGTTTCCTACTAAAGACCTTTAAATAAGGGAGCTGCTTTAATCAGAAAATGGTAATTTATAAAAAACAGGACAGTGATGTTAGCATCATGGTGACTGTAAGATGTTCCTCCTTTGCATTTCCCCATGTTTAACTAAAAATTAGACACCCATCCACAAACAAAAGCACTCTGGTGGGTGCTGTGGGATCTATCACCACACACCGAAGGACCCAGGCGGAGTCTCACCCATCTGGACATGCAGTGATAGGCAGACAGAGCTCAGTATGGGCTGTAGAACCAGTGGAGCCAGCAAACCTGGCCAGACCCCTCTCACCGTGGTTGCCAAAAACCCTGGAGAATGCTGACCTGGGCAGATATACAGACACAAAGAGAAAATGTGGAAGTCCAGACTTTCCGAGGGGAGATACCAGCATGCCATTGGAGCAACAAAATAAAACAAAAGCAAAAACAAAAATAGGAGTTTGGTCACAGCAGAGGCAGTGGTAAGAGAAACTTTCCTCGCACCATACCCCCCAAGGTCTGATCTATCTATCCGGTTGTGACAACCTCTCCGGTGGAGGAATAAGATAGCAGTGAGTGCCTAGCTACCCAGCTGTGCAGGATGTAGCTAGAGAAACTCATTTCTCTCTATCAGTACTCAGAGTACTGAGGCGGGACCTTTAAGACTGGGGGGAGAGAGGAGATTGGGAAAGAGGCAGATAAGAATTTCAAAGGGCATTAAAGGGATGATGTGCAGCAGGAAGTCCACCCACAGCCTCCGGGAGTATCATACCCAGGGATCTCCCTACTGGGTCTGCAAACACCCCCAATGTCTGAGTACCGAACCCCCCCTCACCCCTTAACACACACACACACACCCTGCAGCCGATTCCTTGTGCACAGCATGACAGGGATGCTGACAGACTGGAAGCATACTCATAAAACAGGCCTCAGTCTGTGTGCAAGGGAGAAACTGCAAACTTGAGCTATAGCATCACCTTCAGGAAAACAAAAGAGAAGTTTCCAGTAGCCAGCAGTGAGGCGGAAGAACCAGAGAAGGCATAAAAGCTTAAGAATTTGGCCACAAGAGGGAGCAAGAAAAATGGAACAGGTGTACCCATACACAGAAAACCCAAATAACACCATCAAATAGAATACCTCAATGAAGGCAACTTGCAAAGATTTAGGAGATGTCTGCTACATAAAATGTGAAAGCAGTAATACAAAATTATAAGGAATGTGAAAAATCAAGAAAACATGCCATCACAATAAGAAAGTACTTCTCCACTAACTTAGTTCAAAGGCATGAAATCTGTAATCTAGCTGGTAAAGAATTCACAATGGCTGTTTTGAAGAAACTCAATGAGCTACAAGAAAACTCAGAAATATAATTCAGCAAAACCTTAAAAAAATACATGATCAAAATGGAATTTTTACCAAATAATTAGACAGAAATTATTAAAAAAAGAACCAAACAGAAATTCTGGAGCTGAAAATGAAATGAAAAATGCAATAGTGCATCTGAAGTAAAGCATATGGAAGATAGAATAAGTTAGTCAGAGGTTAGGGGAGAACAAAGAATAAAAAACGAAAAGAGTGAAGAAAGCCTACATGATAAATGGGATTCCATCAAAAAACAAACAAATATTAGAATGATCTGGATTCCAGAAGTAGAAGAGATGGACAGGGAGTGGAAATTTTATTTAAATAAATAACAGCTGATAATTCTCCAACGTGGGGAGAGAACTGGATATCAAAGTTCATGAAGCTAATATGTCACACTATTGTCTCAATGCATAAGGACCTTCTCCAAGGCACATTATAAGAAAACTATCAAAAAACAAAAATAAAGAATTCTAGAAGCAGCAGGGGTGGGGGAGCCATTGTAATCTATAAACAAAGGAACCACATTATCAATAGATTTCTCAGCAGAAACCCTACAGGCCAAGACAGAGTGGAAAGACATATTCACAGTGTTGAAAGATAAAAGTGCCAGCCAAGAATACTCTAACCTGACAAAGTTATCCTTCAGATATGATGGAGAAATAAAGACTTTCCCAGACAAACAAAAGCTGAGGGAGCTCACCATCCCTAGATCTGCCTTGCAAGAGATGCTGAAAGGAGCTGAAATGAAAAGACACTAATAAGTAACATGAAAACATACAAAAGTATACAACACACCAGTAAAGGTCAAGGTACAGTCAGACTTAGAAAACTAAATATGTAATATGATAATGTGCTAACCAATGATAGTACAAAGATCAAAGGAAAAAAGTATTAAAAACAGCTATAGCTATTATAATGTTAATGAATATACAATTATAAAAAGAGGTAAATGATGACATCAAAAATATAAAAGGGAGGAGTAAAAGCATGAAGCTTTTGTAGATGATCTAAGATAAGTTGCTATCAGCTTAAAATGAACTACTGTTTTATCTATGCTACATCTTATGTAAGCCTTATGGTACCACAAGGCAAAAACCTAGATAAAATGAAGAAGATAAAGGGGAGACAGAGCATACCACCATGGAAAATAACCAATTTACAAAGACAGGTAGAAACTGAAGGAAAACAAAACAATGGAAATACGAAACACCCAAGAAACAATAAGATGGAATTAGTAACATCATGAAACAATAATATCAGACATTAGAAATATAATAACATTAGAAAACATCACAAGTCAACAATAGCTGTAAATGTAAATGGACTGAACTCACCAATTGAAAGGCACAGAGAGGCTGAATAGATTAAAAAAAAATGAGACACAAGTATATGCTGCCAACAAAAGACTCACTTCAGCTTTAATGACATATAAGGTCAAAGTGGAAGTATGGAAAAAGATATTCCATGCAAGTAGAAACTAAAAGAAAGTGGGTATAGTTGTACTTATAGCAGACAAAATAGACTTTAAGCCAAAAACAGAAGCAAGAGACAAAGAAGGGCACTATATAATGATAAAGGGATCAATTTATCAAGAAGATATCACAATTGTAAGCATATATGCACCCAACATCAAAGCACCTAAATACAATAAGCAAATACAAACAGGTATGAAGAAAAAAATAGATAACAATGCAATAATCGTAGGGGACTTTAATACCCCACCTTCAGCAATGGATAGGTCATCCATACATAAAATCAAAAAGGAAACAATGGACTTGAGCCATATAGTAGAGCAAATGGACTTAACAGACATTTATAAAACATTCCATCCAATAGAAGGAGAATACGTGTTTGTCTCAAATGCACATGGAACATTTTCCAGGACTGATCATATAATGACACAAAACAAGTCTTAGCAAATTTAAGTTGATGAAAATCATACCAAGTATCTTTTCCAGCCTCAATGATATGAAACTAGACATCAACAACAAGAGGAAAGCTGGAAAATCTACAAATATGTGGAAATTAAACAATACACTCCTAAACAACCAATAGGTCACAGAAGAAATCAAAAGTAAAATTTTAAAAATCTCAAAACAAATGAAAATCCAAATACTATATACCCAAACCTATGGGCTATAGCACAAGCCATTTTTTTTTAAGATTTTTATTGGGGAATTGGGAGATGGGAACAGCACTGGGGAATTGGGAAAAGGGGAACAGACAAGTTGCTGTCTTTTTTGTTCTTCAGTCTAGTTGTGGAGGACGTTGCTTCACTAGCCCAAGTTGGCACCATCATTGCACTCTTCCCAGCCAAGGCAGATCAATCGCTGGCTGCTGGACGGCCACTCACAGTGGCTGCTGGCCGCTCACGCTGGCTGCTGGCTACACACGGCAGCCCATGGCAACCCACTGCCACAGGGGCTGCAGCCTATGCCGTCGCCGGCAACTCATGGCAGCCCAGCTCCAGGTCGAGCTGTTGTTCAGCATCTTAGCTGTAGAGGGCAGCGTCACTGGCCCTCATATGTGGGATCTGAACTGGGGCCCTCTGGCATCACAAGCCAGCTCTTAACCAACGTGCCACTCGGCCGGCCCAGCACAAGCCATTTTGAGAGTGAAGTACATGATGAGAAATGAATATACCAGGCGTGCCAAAAAAATGTATACACATGACTTGTATTCATCTTTTCTTATTGGTATATATTGAGTATTACAATTTTAATACAGTTTTTCCTTTCTTAAAATGTGTATACATTTTTTTGGCACTCTCTGTATTAAGAAAATGGAAAGATCTCAAATAAGCAACCTAATTTTATACTTCAAGGAACTAGGAAAAGAAAAATGAAGCCCAAGTTAGTAGAAAGAAGAAAATAACAAAGATTGGTGCAAAAATAAATGAGAGACCGAAAAAAAAAACAAAACAAAAAAAAAAAAACACAAAACCAATAAAAAGTATCAATGAACTTAAGAACTGTTATTTTTTAAAAGATAAACAAAATGGACAAATCTTTGGCTACATTAACTAATATAAAAAGAGAGACGACTCAAAATCAGAAATGAAAGAGTTTATAACTGATAGTACAGAAATACATAAGAGATTACAATGAATAATTATATGCCAACAAATTGGATAACTTAGAAGAAAGGGATAAATGCTTAAAAACATGCTATACCAAGTGTAAATCATGAAGAAACAAAAAAATCTGAACAGATCGATAATGAATAAGGAGATTGAATAAGTAATCAAAACCTCCCAACACTGAAAAGCCCAGGACCCCATAGCTTCACTGGTGATCCTAACAAAGATTTAAAGAAGAATTAATGCCAATCCTTCTCAAGCTAAGCCAAAAAACTGCATAGGAGGGAACACTTCCAAACTCATTTTACAAGGTCAGCATTACCCTGATGCTAAAGCCAGATAAAGGCACCACAAGAAAACTATAGACCAATATTCCTGATAAATATAGATGCAGAAATTCTCAACAAATATTAGCAAACAGTATTTATCAGCATCTTAAGAGGATTAGAGGGCCGGCCGAGTGGCTCAATTGGTTAAGAGCTCGCTCAAGAGTGTGAGCTCTGAGCAACAGGGTCACCGGTTCCATTCTCGGCCTGAGCTGAGCTGCCGCTGAGCTATCAACAGGTGGCAGAATGGCTCAGCCAAAAAAAAAAAAAAAGAGGATTAGACATGATAACCAAGTTGGATTTATCACTGGGATGCAAGGATGGTTCAACATGGGCAAATCAATAAATGTGATACACCATATTAATAGAATAAAATACACAATCATATGATTATCTCAAAAGATGCAGAAGAAGCATTTGACAAAATGCAACATCCCTTTCATGATTAAAATCCCCAACAAATTGCACATAAAAGAAACATACCTCAACATAATAAAGGTTATGTATGACAAACCAACAGCTAACATTATATTTAATGGTGAAAATTTGAAAGCTTTTCTCTAAAATCAGGAAAAAAACAAGGATGCCCAATCTTAGCACTCCTATTCAACATATTCAACATGGTACTAGAAGTACTAGCTAGAGCAAGAGGCAAGACAAAGAAATAAAAGGCATCCAAGTTGGAAATAATGAAGTAAAATTGTCATTATTTGTCGATGTTATGATCTTATACACAGAAAATCCTAAACACACAATCAAAAAACTGTTGGAACTAATCAACAAATTTAGTAAAGTTGCAGGATATAAAAATCAACATGCAGAAATTAGTTGTGTTTCTACCTAAAACATGTTAAAAAGAAATTTAAAAAACTACCTTATTTACAATAGCATCAAAAACAATAAAATACTTAGGAATAAAATTAACCACGAAGTGAAAGGCCTATACAAGGAAAACAAGAAGACCTTGATAAAAGAAATTGAAGACACAAACAAATGGAAAGCTATCCATGTTCATGGATCAGAAGAATTAATGTTGTTAAAATGTACATATTACCCAAAGCCATCTATAGATTCAGTGTAATCCCTATCAAAATTCTAATGGCACTTTTTATAGAAACAGAAAAAACAATCCTAAAGCCTATATGGAATCACAAGTGATCCCAAATAGTCAACGCAATCATGAAAAAGAACAAAGCCAGAGGTGTCAAACTTTCTAATTTAGGAAGTATAGTTTCAAACTATACTACAAAGCTGTGGTCATTAAAACAGTGTGGTGCTGGCATAAAAACAGACACATAGTTCAATGAACAGAATAGAGAGCCCAGAAACAACCCCTACTTACATGGTCAACTAAATTTGACAATGGAGCCAAAAATACTCAATGGAGAAAGAGCTGTCTCTTCAATAAATGGTGATGGGGAAACTGGATAACCACACACAGAAAAATGAAATTGGACGCCTATCTTATACCAACTACCAAAATTAACTCAAAATAGATTAAAGACTTAAACATAACCTGATACCATAAAACTCCTGGGGGAAAAAAAAAACATAGAGAAGAAACTCCTTGATGTTGGGCTGGGTGATGACTTTTTGGATATGACACCAAAAACACAAGCAACAAAAGCAAAAATCAACAAGCAGGACTACACTGAACTAAAAAGTTCTGCACAGCAAAAGAATCAACAAAATAAAAAAGGCAACCTACAGAATGGGAAAAAATATTTGCAAACCATGTATCAGATAAGGATTGAATATCCAAAATATATAAAGAACTCATACAAATCAATAACAACAACAAAAAGCAAATAATGCAATAAAAAGTGGGCAGAGAAACTAAACAGACATTTTTCCAAAGAAGACATCCAAATGGCAAATAGGTATAAGAAAAGATGCTCAAATCACTAATTATCAGGGAAATACAATTTAAAACACCTGTTAGAATGGCTATCATCAAGAAAACAAGAGATAATAGTGTTGAGGGGATGTAGAGATAATGGAACCCTTGTACATTGTTGGTGGAAATGTAAATTGGTGCAGCCACTATGGATAACAATGTGAGGGTTCCTCAAAAAAAATAAAAATAGAACCACCACATAATCCAGCAGTTCCATTTCTTGAGTTTGAAGAGATACATGCACTCTCATGTTTACTGCAGCATTATTCACAATAATCAAGATATGGAAACCTAAGTGTCCACTGACAGATGAATGGATAACAATGTTCACAAACACACACACACACACACACACACACACACACACACACACACACACATACACACACACAGAGTGGAATAGTATTCAGCCACGAGGAAGAAGGAAATCCTGCCATTTGTGACAACATGGATGGACCTAGAGGGTATTATGCTAAGTGAAATAAGTCAGACAGAGAAATAGAGAAAGACAAATACTATGATATCACTTATATGTGGAGTCCAAAAAAGCCAAACTCATAAAAACAGAGTAGAAAGGTGGTTAGCAGAAGGTGGTTAGCAGAATGGTGGTTAGCAGAAACAACTGCGGACTTGTTGTTTAAGGGCACAAACTTGGAGCTAGTAGATAAATCAGTCCTGGAGAGCTAATGCACATAGTGACTACCAACAATACTGTATTATGAACTTCAGAGTTGCTGAAACAGACTTACATATGGATAAATGGAAGCTGAAAAAGTAACATTCTGGTACTTAAACAATGGTTTACTCCTTTAAGCCATGGAAAAATTTTCCCTATTATCTAGTTCCAGTGATAAATTTACTTAGATAAAATATGAATCATAAAATTATAAACTTTAGGCCATACCTTCCTGTATTAACATTAAGTCTAACTTGTTACAGTCTGAATTCAGAGAGGTTTTAACATGGTAATAAAATAAAAAAATTCACTAAAGTGTACAATTCACACTTTATTGTGTGATCTCAAACTATCTGAAATTTAAACTAACTTTCTGTTACAATGCCACCTTAAAAGCATGGTTATAATTTAAAAGATCAATATTTACATTTTCCTCAAAATTATAGAAAACATACCCAGTTAGGGAAAGAGATTGGAAAATATTAGTACATTCATGGACAATAGTTTAACGATCACATTACATCTGCAACAAGCACCTCTAACGGTGCAAAAAACATGTTATAAGGCACTGTTCCATTTCCCAAGAGTGTCCCAATCTCAGTAAAGAAGTAGGGCTAGAAAAATAAACAAGTAACAGTATACAAGGTCTGACCATTAAGTTCGCAAACTTGCCACCATGAGTTTACATTGGCAGCACTGTACAAACACCTCAGTAAGGTTTCATAACCTTGGTATATCAGTGTCCCACAGCTGTGTTCGTGTCGACGTGTGGCAAGGTCTTGCTGAGTGGCATTCATTATTGTTGAGAATGTCTGAGCTTGAATTAGAGCAACGAACAAACACTAAATTTCTTTTTAAATTTGGCAAGAGTGGAAGTGAAATCAGGGACATGTTAGTCCAAGTTTATGGGGATAATGCCATGAAGAAAACAGCAGTGTACAAATGGATTCCACATTTTTCTGAGGGGAGAGAACACATCACTGATGAAGAGAGCTCAGGGTGGCCAGTAACGAGCAGAGTTGAAGAAAACATTGCAAAAATTCACCGAACTGTGTGTCAAAATCGTCCGCTGACTGTGAGAAGCATAGCAGACCAAGTAAACACCGATTGACAAACAGGAAAATCTTAACTGAAAATCTTGGCATGAGAAAGGTGTGTGCAAAAATGGTCTAGAAAGAGCTCACCAATGAACAAAAGCAAAGGAGAATTGAAGTTTGACAAGGCCTTTTGGAGAGGCAAGACGATGTTTTGGGCCATGTTATCACTGGTGATGAAACATGGGTGTACCAATACGACCCTGAAACAAAGCATCCAAGCGCACAAGGGAAGGCAGCTAATTCTCCACGACCAAAAAAGTTCCGTCAGTTCAAAACAAATCAAGAGTCAAAATGATGTTGCTAACCTTTTTTGATATCAGAGGGATTATTCATTATGAATTTGTACCAACTGGACAAACAGTTAACCAAGTTTACTATTTGGAAGTGCTGAAAAGGCTGCGTGAAAAAGTTAGACGAAAACAACCTGAACTTTTCACCAATTCATGGCTCTTGCATCATAACTATGCACCAGATCACGCGGCACTGTCTGTGAGGGAGTTTTCAGCCAGGAAATAAATGACTGTATTGGAACACCCTCCCTACTCCTGATCTGGCCCCCAATGACTTCTTTCTGTACCCAAAGATAATGGAAATATTGAAAGGAAGACCTTTTGATGACATTCAGGACATCAAGGGTAAGTCGACAACAGCTCTGATGGCCATTCTGGAAAAAGAGTTCCAAAATTGCTTTGAAGGGTGGACTAGGCACTGGCGTCGGTGCATAGCTTCCCAAGGGGAGTACTTTGAAGATGACCGTAGTGATATTCAGCAATGAGGAATGTAGCACTTTTTCTAGGATGAGTTCATGAACTTAATTGTCTGACCTCATAATGATTTCCTAGGATACAAAAAGCACTAACCATAAAAGAAAAAGTTGTTAAATTGGATTTTATAAGAATTAAAAAATTGTGTCCATTGAAAGACACCATTAAGGAAATGAATAGGGAAGCCCCAGACTGGGAGAAAAATTTGCAATAATATATAAGGCAAAGGGCTCATATCCAGAATATGCAAAAATTCCTACAAACCAAAGCCACAATGAGATGCCATTTCACACCTATTAGAATGGCTATAATTAAAAAGGTTGACAACACTAAATGTTAGTGACAATGTACAACTAGAAACTTCATATTTTGTTGGAAGGAGTATAAAATGGTCTCATCACTTTGGAAATCTGTTGTTTTTTTAAATAAAAGTACACACGTATTTATCCTGTTACTACATAATTCCTTTCTTAAATGTTTCCATTTCTCTTGTGTAGATACCAACATCCATAAAAAGACTTGTACCAGAATGTGCACAGCAGCTTTGTTCATAATAGCCCCAAACGGGAAACAGCTCAAGTTTTACCCACTTCTACCAATTTATACAATGGAATACAACTTGTAAATAAAAAAGAAATAAACTGATAAACAACATGAATTAATCTAATCTCAAAACCACTGAATGAAAGAAACCATATACATCCTGTATTTTCCCTTTATATGTAGTTCAAAAGTAGGCAATCTACAGTGAAAGAAATTAGAACGGTGCTTACAGAGAGAAAGGGGTGACTAAATGGAAAGGGGTACTAGAAATATTCTGTATCTTGTATGAGGTAATGGTTACACAGGTGTACAGATTTATCAAAATTCACTGAACTGTGTGCACTTAGGTTCTGTGTGTTTTACCATATGCAAATTATGCTTCAATGAAAAGAAAATTTCCCTCTAAGTGACCCAGAGAAAAACTGCCATTCCTATAAAAATTCTAACAGGTATACGTGTGTGTGTGTGTGTGTGTGTGTAACTCAACAAGCATATTATAAAACTCAGATGGCAGAGAAGGGCCCAAAAAAGCAGGACTTAAAAAATATATAATGTAAGGGGCCTTGACTCAACAGATAAGCTGTAATGTAAAGCTCTGGCTATTAAGATAATGTGGCACTGGTATGAGACAAACCCAGAAGAAAATATCTGGGTGCCCAGAAACAGACTGTGTATATACAGAACCCTGAAACACGACAAGAGTGGTGCTGTGTATCATGAGGTGTGTAAGAGGATAGATATGATCAGTAAGCAAGCAGTGCTGGGACAACTGGACATCTGTGTAGAAAAAAACTAAAAGAAAGTAGAGTCCAGTCTGATACCATGCATCAAAATTACTCCAGGTAAATTAAGATTCTTAAGTATAGAAGGCCTAATTTTCAAACTCTGAAAAGAAAATATGAAGAAATATGTTTACGACCTTAGGGTAGGGAAGAATTTCTAAGATAAGATATAAAAAAGCACGAACCCTAGGGAAAAAAATAAATTCATTCACATTAAAATGTAAAACCTTTGCTCTTCAAAAGATACCATAAAGAAAGTGAAAGGTTAAGATGGGGGGAAATACGGGGTGGGGGAGAAGACACTGACATCAGATATCTGACAAAAAAGATACATGGATGATACAGGGAACTCCTAAGAAAAAAAATAACAATAATCTAATAGAAAAACGAGCAAAATTCATGAACAGGCTTTTCGCAGAAGAGGAAACATGAGTGGGCAATAGCCCTGAAAGAATGCTCAACCTCCTTAAGCTGGGATTGCAAATTATAGCTACCCTTGTACTTCCTTTTACCTATTAAGTTGACCAGACAACTGAAGCCTGATGACAGCAAGTGTCCGCAAGAACATGGAGCAATGAAAAGTCTCCATGCCGTTAGTGGAAGCTTCCAAACTGGCAAGACCATTGTGGCATCATCTGGGAAGCTCTTGACATGACTGAGTAAGCCAGTGGTTCTGCATCTAAGTATATGCCTGGGGAATTTGTGTTGGCCAGGACAAAGCAAGGAAGCTGGGAGCCATCTTGTTTGAGATGGGAAACCTGGAAGCAACTCAAGTTTGGGTTCCTATAGGGCAGCTCCCTACAAGGAGGGGCAGGGAAGTGCAGAATACTTTATATTGAATGACGGACAAGGCTTTGTAAGCTCAAAACCATGAAAATCCAACTAATATAACATTAGGGGTTCAGCCACAAAGAAAAGTAAGGGAATGATAAACACAAATCCAGGGAGGATAGGACCAGGCATAGGGGTACACTAGGTTTCAAAAAGGCATTTGTAATGCTCTATTTTTTAAGCTGAGGTTGCTTTTGTTATTATTTTCTATCTTATAAAGACTATATTCTTTTAAATGTATTAAATATTAATTATCTATACACACATATACAGAGGATACCAAAAAATATATACACATTTTAAGAAAGGAAAACTATATTAAAATTGTAATACTCAATATATACTGAAAACAAAAGATGAATACAGTCATGTTTGACTTCTGCAATTACAAGAGGTGCTCAAAGTGGTTACCATTAGCATAATTTTCACAGTTTTTTCCTTTCTTAAAATGTGTACACATTTTTTTGGCATCCTCTGTGTGTGTGTGTGTGTGTGTGTGTGTGTGTGTGTGTACATATAATAAATTTTTCCCCAAACCAGCTTACCCCGGAAATAGACACAGAACCTCAGTTTAATAAACTTGGCTGGATTCACAAAGTGCATGTTCCTTGTTTGAAATTTCATTTAATGGAAACATTTGTCGTACACTAAGTGATTTCCTTGTGATGTCTTAGTTCATCTAAATCTACTGCTGAGTTCACACTGTACCCATATTTCCAAAGTCCAACCTAGGGCATCCCGGCAGGTATTTCCATAAATCCCCAGGGTTATTCTTAGATGGTGGAAAACAGTACTACGGGGCAGAATGCCCAGGAGTGGGGGGCAAGTGCCCTGCTCTGGGTCCGCGTTTGCACCGTCAGAGGTCACAGCCTCTTACCTCTGGGCCCTTCTTCAGCTTCCATGGCCACACAAGCACCTCCACTCTTATTTTTCAGCCAGTTCAAGACTGTGACTAACTGTTAACTAATTACCTTGATCCGCTTTTCATTTTCTCCGTACTAAACCTCAACAAGGCCAGGTGTCATTAAAAAAGTCACCCAGAAAGAATAAACATGGAATACGAGCAGTGTTTGCAGTAGACAGATTATCTAGCTATAGGAAGAGGCACATAGATTGAATATTACAAACTTAAAGAAAAATATTTACATAGACTCCTGACCTGAGACAGAAATAAATAGATTCTGCTCAAAGAATACTATGACAAAGTGGCATTTATTAAGATGGGATCTTCACCAGTAATTATTATTCTTGAACCAAAGAATGACATTATGTTATTTCCTATCACAGAACGTGCACATAATATGAGGGCAACCTTAAGATGGGCATGTGTACTCGGTGTCTGCAAAAACACCTCACATTTAAGAATTCTCTGAAATGAGCTCTTTGTAGCTCTAGGGAGTCAACCAGAGAGTTGACACTTGAGAGGGTAAAAACTAAACAACTCACCAATGGGTATTATAGCATTATAACAGGAAGTGCTTTCCTGTGAACAAGCTAAAGATTAAATCTTTATCTACATTTTAAAAAGAACACCCTACCTAGAGTTACATTTGCTATTGTCACATTTGACATTAACCTTTTTTTGAATTTCTGATAGTCCATTATAAGTGAATGGAGATCAAACGGCCGCTCCAGTGTTTGGACCAAAGTCAGGCCAGATTCAAAGCAAACAAATACATGAGGATGGGCAGGCATGTGGATGTCACCCGAGACATCGTCATGCCCTTACTGTCTTTAAAACACTTCAGAAAGCATGCGACTGCCTAGAAGATAAGCTCCAAATTCAGCAGAAGATGTGAAGCCCTCACTAACTTAATCTCAGCCAACCTTACCGCTCTTATTTACCAAGAAAAGTTACAGTTATTATTCTACATCAGTCACTCATCTTATTTGCTATGGTCAGTTCTGAATTATCAAATTAGCTGCTTAAGTTCAAAAGAGCCAGTTATCTAACTGTGTAAGTGTCCGAGGTACTCTACAAACCAACCAGTTGTCAGAAGGGATCCTACTGGGCATCTTTTCAAGGGACCAAACCATCAGTCAGAAAATAGCATCAGCCACAACAGTTTGGTTGAATTTAACCAAAGTTAGAAACACTGCCTCATTCTCACACGCCTACTGCAGTCCAATGTAGGTATAAAAGCAGTAACACTTGATGGGTCAAAGCTTGCGTCGTGAGTGGGCGTGGGGAGAACATGAGCCTCCACAACGTCTGTCACAGGGACTCGGGCGTTAGGTGGAAGGGGGCTTGCTTTCTTTGAATCTTCCTGTGGTTTGCAGTATTTCTAGAAATACAATGAATTTGGGGTTTTTTGTTTTTGTTTTTTTTTGTTTTTTACCTGAGCCATCCTGCCACCTGTTGGCAGCTCAGGAGCAGCTCAGCTCAGGCCGGGAATCGAACCGCTAGTTTCTCAGAGCTCACACTCTTGAGCAAGCTCTTAACCAATTGAGCCACTCGGCCTAGCCCCAATACAATGGATTTTTTAAAGTTTATGTTTTATCATTTTAATATAGAACTTGCCTTTTATAGAAAAAAAAATGTTTTTTTAAAAAGTTTTTCGGGGTGGCTGGCTAGCTCAGGTGGTTAGAGCACAGTCAGTGCTCACAACACCAAGGTTACAGGTTCAATCCCCACATGGGCCATGGAGCTGCGCCCTCCACAGCTAGATTGAAACAACTACTTGACTTGAAGCTGATGGGTCCTGGAAAAACACACTGTTCCCCAATAAAAAAGTTTTAAAAAAAAGTGTCTCAATTAACCTGAGTAGATGTACTTATGAAGAACATGAAGCCATAGACTGATACCAATATCCACTACAGGGGAACATCTTCAAGAAAACTGAAAATATCAGTGCTAAAAACCAAACCTCTAAGGCAATAAACAAAAGTTGTCACACATTCTTTCACTCTTGGGAAGGACTTGGGGAGAATACAGGCCCTCCCAGGTGTCTGTGGTTCTTTTCAGCTCCATGTCACCGGGTTCTAGTGTTGGCCCCACATGACCAGGAGACAAAGCTGAAGTGCAGACGACAGAGCTGGGGGAAATCATCAGACCGAAGGGGAAGGGGCTAGAAAGAAGCACTCTGCACCACGGCAGGACACCTTGAGTTACTCCCCATATTATTCTAGGCTGATCCTGAATGACATTTAAGGGAGGAAAACTTAGAAGCAAGTTCAGGGACCAGTTTTCTAGTGGTCCCAGCAATGGGACTGCCTCGATGCCTGGATTGGGACAGCCCAGAAAAGTCAGGTGGAGGACTCAGTTGGTCTCAGGCAGGTGTTGGCATCAGCCTGGCTCAGGTCGGCTTGTAAGAAAGCAGAAACAGTGTGGGCAGTTCCTAAGAGGCCTGCTGCTCCGTGTCCCACCTCTGTTTTTGCATCCCCGTGGCACTGAGCACAAGCTCTGAGCCTCCCATTCTCCTCCCTGGCACAGGCCCACCCCCATGTCATCTTTCCTCTCCTGGCCACGATGTCACAGGTATAGAGCAGGACAGGTAGAGGTAAGACTTTTTCTTTGGCCCGTGCTATGTTCCTGACTGAATGAAGAGCCCAATCACAGATGCGAAACTCTTTAGGAGCTAGGAAAAAGCAAACTGTTAGCAGAAGTTCTTTCATTACCAGCCACCTTCAGACGCTCTCTTCATGCTACATTAGCAAAAGAAAATGTTAATTGAAGTCCTCTACAAAAAACAAACTGCTAAATACCTCCAATTCCTGCAGGGGACTCCACTGGCTCTCTGACAATCACCTTCACAGCCTGCACAATTAACACATTTAATAAAACCCCATCAATGTCTCAAACTTTAGTTAGCACCTAAACGATGAATTTTGGTGGCTTTGTGGGCCAGTTAGCTCTCTTCTGAGGATGTAAATTGATTATAACTATAATCAACATCATCTCAAGATCAAAACAAATAGGAATTATCTTAGCGACCTCTCTAAAGTCAGATGAGGTTTGTTACGACTTGCGGGCTCCGTCGTCACAAACATAATTTGTGTATGTGATGTGTGTATAAGAAGGCTTGACATTTTTGTTTTTCAAACTGCCTCTGGCTCCTCAGAAAAAGATCCTAAATCCTCAAGGTAATAACACTAACAGGGTAGCTAGGGGACTGGGCATGTGGAAACAGAAGAGAAACGTGACAGGGAACGACGGGACATTTATGTCCCAGGTCAGGGGGGCAACAAGGAAGGAGAATTGTTTACTGGGGCCTGGGCATCACCGAACTTCCTACAAACCAGGGACGTCTCATCACGGCTGCTCCTGCTGCTCCAGGGGGACAGAGTAGAGCCCAACATTAAATTCAAAAGTCACAGAGTCATGTCACCACTGTGGTATTCTTGGGGAAAAAAAAAAGTCATCACAACCTAACCATGAGAAAATGCCAGAGTACCCCAAACTGAGGGACATTCTTCTACAAAATCCCTGACTCTCCTTGAGAGTGTTAAGGTCATGAAAAAAGAGGAGAGGCTGGGGAGCTGTCAGAGGTTAGAGACCTAGGAGACAGGACAACTAAACGCGCCGTTGGGAAACTGGATCAGAAACGGGACTGTGGGGCAGAAAGGACGTCAGTGGGGAAACTGGTGAAATCGAATGCAGTCTGTAGTTTGGTTAATAGTACTGATATCCACTTATTACTTCTGATCACTACAATGTGGTCCTACAAGATGTCAACAAAGGGGGAGGCTGAGTAAAGGGTTTATGCGAGCTCTGCATTATTTTCATCTCTTTAGTAAGCCCAAACCTACTTAAAAAGTTAAAATACAAAGATCACTGTAATCACAGTTGTTGGTTTATTATTCTGCCTTAGTGTAATCTATCAAGAAAGGAGACATTCAGAATGATCTGAGTGTCAGTAACTGAAAGAGAAAATGGAACAGGCAGTGACCAAACTCCAACAGGATGCCCTTTAGGGCTTCAGGCTGCTGGAACCATTTCACAATCTTTTTGTTCAGTTACTCTTGGAGGTGATTTTTCTCAATTTAGTGTCCTAGCTTCAAATTACAGATATGAATCATATGTACAAATTAAGTTTTTTCTCCTGAGAAGGAATTTCCAAGAGGAGACTTGGGGACTTTTGTTCATTTGAAAGACTTCTCATAGGCGAATTCAGATTGGATTGGGGTACATGTGAGCTGACTCCTGCGGGGTCCAAAATCTGATATACTGAGAGCTTCAGGAGAAGCAGGCAGGTGCGGCCTCTGATGGCCAGCAGTAGGGCTTTGGGTAAGAGGAGCTGGGAAAGAGCAGAGGCGAGGCCCTCTACATGCCCTCCCTCTCTCTGTCAGGTTCAAGTCCCCAGAGCTAACCTGGGCCACACTGTGAGCAGTGGTAAAGGGGGCATGGTGCAAAGCAGACATTCTCAATACTGATCTGGGGATTCTGAGCTCTAGTGGCTTGGCCACTTGCTTACGATCTTGGGCAAGTCACTTAGAGCCTTTGGGCCCATCACCTCCTTGTAAAATAGGAATTGGGACTTGATGACATGCTTCCCCTGTGCTCTCCAGCTCTTTTGGAGGACAGGGTAGTGATAACACTATGGTAGGGGAGCTAAGACTTCTGGAAGGCTCAGTACATGCCAGGCTCCATATTAAATGCTCTCTTCATGCTCACAGTGAACCTAGAAGGCAAGTAGTATCATAATTCCATTCTGCAGAGGAGGAAATGAGGGAAATGGAGGTTTCAAAAGGCTGAATGACCATGGAGAAGTAGGACCCAAACCCGGACAGTTTGCCTCAGGAGCACATGCCCTTAAACACAGAGCCACCTGGCTGCCCAGGAACAGAGGGTGCTCCAAGTCTGGATGAAGGATGGGTACCAAGTGACTGTGGCCGACTCCTTGATGGCTGCCTCTTGAGAGCCCCCGAGCACTGAATTTGGTGGGATACTGTGTACTCAATATAAATGATTTCCTTTCATTCTCACACCACTCTGAGAGGTGGACACACAGAGATTTTCGGTGGCTTGCTCCAGGTTACAAAGCTACCAGGTGATGAAACAGGGACTCCAACCAGTTTCTGATTCTGACTCCAACGCCATATTCTTCTACTCTACTGACCAAAAAGAGGCAAGTGTGATTTCAGATGCTCTCTTAGAAGAAAGCAACAACTCCAACATGACACCACTGTGGCTGAGTGTCCTGCTGTGATGCCTCCTAAGGGACTCTTGTTATCAGCAGGGCCCTGGCCTTCCCATCCTGAGTCTAGAGGAGGCATCCTATTCTCCTCCCTCATACATAGGTTTCTCTGTGTCCAAAATGGCTTGCCCCTGCCCTCTGCCCCCGACACAATCTTTGTCACAAATAAATGCTTCTCATCAAATGGGGTTCAGCGTCAGCACCACCCTGCTAAATTTCAGATACAGAATGATACACTCACACATTTCTCCACTAACCTTGTAATTTTATCAAAACAGGATATATGTTTATGTGACACACACTGTTCTTAGGGAACCGCACCCCAGGCTGGTCCCAGGCTCTTCTCTAAGTTCTCACAGCCATCTGCTCAATGGCTCAATCCTGAAATTTGCCAGGAATCCACAACCAATTTACTGATTTGTACCAAAGACAGCTAGTCCCTCTTTTGAAAATTAGCATGCTACCTGACAACCATTTCATGTTTTTTGCGCTCATGTGACAGACACAGCAGAAGACAAGTTATAGCACAATAAAACTGTTTCCATGACCTGAAAGAGTATCTTTAAAAAGAAGGAAAAAAAAATACAATTAAGGTCTAACATCTAACTTGTCATCTTGTATTATTCTGGTACATATCTAAATGTGACTAGTCATAGTTTCTAACCTTTTCCTGGGTAATACTAATCAAGGTTATTTAAATATATGTGTAAATATACATACTTAAGTGTATACATATACACATATACAAGCGTATAGTGTGTCTATCTATGTACATATCATATATACCCTATAATAGTCACATCAACAGTCATAACTGCGAAAGGGCTTTGGGAAGGGCAGGGAAGGGTGGCAGAGAAGCAAAGCAGGAGTATGGGTCTCTACGGCATTTCCTTTATGACATCTTCCTCAATACTGGACCTTCAAACAACTACAAGGAATTATCCAGTGCCTACTGGATTCTAGGCAATTGTCCTTTCATACACATTGTTTTTCTCGAATCTTTAATTTACTCAACAGCAGCTACTTGACTATCAAGAAAAGATCTTGGTTCCAAATCCCCTGCAAAATTTCACAAAGCACTCAAACTCATCTGGGGTGGCCCCAGATGAACTTGTCACTTCTACATTCGTTTAGTAGTTATGTTTTTTTAATAAAGAAAAATGTGTCAGGGGCCAGCTGAGTGGCTCAGTTGGTTAAGAATTGGCTTAAGAGCGCGAGCTCTGAGCAACAGGGCCGTCAGTTCGATTCCCACATGGGCCAGTGACGCTGCACCCGAGCTGAGCTGTCGCTGAGCTGCCAACAGGTTGCAGGATGGCTCAGCTGGTGTAACAACAAGATTGCCTGTTCGATGCCCACCCACAGCTAAGATTGAACTTGGCACCTTGAGCTGAGCTGCCGCCCAGATGCCTCAGTGGATAGAGCATGCGATTTTAACAACAAGGCTGCTGGTTCGACTCTTGCATGGGATGGTGGCTCCGCCCACCCGAAACTAAGATTGAACACAGCACCTTGAGCTTAGAGGCCACAAGCTGCCAACGGGCAGCCAGGTGGCAACTGGCACCCTCCACAACGAAGATTGAAGAACAACAACTTGGCTGGTCCCCTTCCCCAATTCCTAATAAAATCTTAAAAAAAAAAAAAAAAAAAGAACAGAAAAATGGGTCAGGTTTGCCACATAGGAGATGAGTTCTAAAGTATGGGCCAAATTATTCGGCAGTATACAAACACCTGGTCCCCACAAATGATTAACGTATTTCTAATGAGAACTGAAATCAGACAAAGATAAAGATGCTTAACTCATTAAGTAAAATTTCCTAGCATTTTTTTAAAGGATCACAAGTACTTAATATTAGCATGAAGAAATAAGCCATAATAACTTTTTTTTCTTCCTGAACAGAAATGCTAGCTGCAAATCAGTCCTAGAAAATTTAGCCTTTTTAAAATAGTGAGCTCTGTGTTTTTAAAACTTGTCAGCTGTAGCTGCATAACAGGAGAATGGCCCCTTACGAATCCGTCACTGCAGGGTCAGACAGAGGCTGAAGTGTCGTCCTAGGAGCCTGCAGTGGTGGACAACACCCCCCCACCTCCAACTCCAGGACCAGAGTTCTGCCGTTTGCAGTGGACAGTGGAGCAGAAAGGGAGAAAAGGTATCACTGATTTTTTTGTAAAATGTATATACCGTGATGTGTACAGCAAATTGGGATCAGGTCCCACATGGAGTCTACCTCCAGAGAGAAGCATTCATTGGGTTAACAATTACAGCTGACCGTTGAACAACAACATGGGTTGTAATTGCATGGATGCACTAACACAGGGATTTTTTTCAATAAATAGACACTGGGCCCTGTCTATACCGGAGTTTCAAATTCAAGGATTCACCTAACTGCGGACAGAGAACAGTACTTTTGATCCGCAGGTGGGAATCCGCAGATGCGGAGGGCCAACTGTATGTATAGGTCTAAACTTTTGTATATAAGGAACCTGAGGATCTGGTATCCGTGGGGGTCCTGGAATCAATCCCCGGCAGACACCCAGGGATGACTGTAGTTAAGTTTTGGGGAAGTCAAAAAGCAGATTTCCAACTGAGTGGGGGTTCACCAGCAGGGGCAGGATTTGAACCCACAGTTCCAGGCTCATCACCACCATGAGCAGTACTGCCCCCATTTCTTAGATGCACTTGGGCCCTGGAAGGGCTAGTTCTAGACAGGCTCCTAGGGGGTCCGGTCAGGGCTCTTTCTAGTGCCACACCCCAAAGAGGCCACTCCAATGATGCTGAGGCTGCTTGGCTGGCAGAAATGCAAGGAAAAAGGAAGCAGCTGGCTAGATGTTTCTTCCTATCTGACCAGAGCGCTGGGAGTCCTCAGTTGTCCACCAGGTTCCAGCTGACCACCAGAGAGAAGCAGGTCCAGAAGAGAACGTAATGAGCACCCACAGGCCCCTCCACGTGGTGAGTTCTGACTTCAATAAGTCAGCTCACACTGCAGAGGGTGCTCCTCACACACTTCTCTCAGTGTCTTAACCTGTCAGTCACTACAATCAGGCTCTACAATCAGGCCTGAAGGGCTTTCCCTCTGAAAGACAGGTGCCTGCCCACCAGCACTTCATCATGGATTAAATCCTGCTCTGACATATTTTGACCCCAGCACCCCATACAGTTGTTTGTATTAAGAAGCACTGTGTGAACCCCCATTTCCAGCAGCTAGACGGGGCCCCCAGAACAGCCTGGGGGCTTTGTGAGGATTGCTCAACAGTCCATGGGGAGAAGCAATGATAGGTACAAACAACTGGGGGCCACAAAGGACAGCTTCTGTCTTTGGAGTCATCCCCATATAACACTGAGGGAGGCAAACTGGAAACCCAACTTGCACATGCCCCAACAGAAGGCCAGGGAAAGTGCAAATCGCAGCGGGTAGCAGCGTCCAGGCCCTGCTGACCTGGGCTGGGAACAAGGGCGCTGTCTCTGCCTTCCTCCCCAAAACGCCCTGCCCAGTCTTCCAGGTCAGGGCAAGAGTCAGGCCCGAATGTGACCCGAAATTTGAGCTTTCAAATTCCAAGAGCTCCAGGAAACATCAATTACAGTAACAAAACCGTTCCATACAAGGGGTGGAGGGGCAAGGGACCCAGGAGTGTAGTCCTCCTTGCTCTTCCCTCCAGAAAACTAAAAGCCTTCCTCAATTCAAGGACTAGGTCTCTGATCTTCCCCTGCTCCAAACACACACCCACTCCGCTCCCACTCCCTCCTCACTCGCCACAACGTCCACACAGCGGACCCCAGGCTCGGGCACACCTGCCCCATCCCATACACACGTGCACACTTGTGCACCGACACCCCCACACTTGCACACCTGTCCTCGATTTGACAGGCACACACCCCCCCATTCCTGCCCGCGCTCGCTAACCTGCCTGCTCACGATCCCCCAGGCACCCACTCGCTTGTCCTCTCCCCGCCCTCCAGCCCCCCTTTCCGCGCGCTCCTGGCCGCGCCCCGCGCCCCGGCAGCCCGTAGCCCTCTGCACTCACCCGCGCGGCGCAGCGCCGGCCTCTGCTATCCCGCCGGCCCTGCGGCCTGGGGCCCTGCGCCGCCCGCTGCCCGCTACCGGCCGTGGCTCTTGGGCTGGTCCTGCTCCTTCGCCGCCGCCGTCGCTTCCCGTCACGTGGGGCGGCCGCCGGGCGCCGGGAGGGCGGGAGCGCTTTGGTCCCCGCGCCCCACAGCCGTCCCTGGGTTGTTAGTAACCACGCTCCAGGCCCAGCGCCCAGTGGGGCTCCCCTCAGTTTCCTCCAGACCAAGGGATCACAATAGCGCGTGCCTCGTAGGGGGTCAGGAGTGTAAATGAGTTCATTTATCCTGTAAAGCACTTAGAAAGCTGACTTGCATAGGGTAGGTGCTCATGAAGTGTTAGGGATGGCTGTTAGTGTATTTCCTCTTCCCCCACCGGCATGTAGAGCTTCATGAAAACACGGGCCTTGTACGATATGTTCACCACTCCTATTTCTAACACCAAAACAGGCTGGATGTAGTGTAGGACCGGAGAAATAGCTGCTGAATGAATCAACCAACCAACCAACCAACCAACCAACCACACCAATCAGTCCTGGTAAAAGCTTGACCACGCTGCCATCTGACTGGCAAAGTCTTGCTGAGGTGTTTCTTATGGCACTGAAATGTATTGTTGAGCAGCTAATCATTGACCAGGGGGGCCTAGAATCCACATTCGCAGGGTAGAGAGAGCTGTATATGACTAGTCACAGGTGACACCTACTGACGGCCTGACACTGGGCTAAGGGCCTTACAGCAATGTTCCCATTTAAGCCTCGCCCTGTTCTTATGAAGTAGGCACTATTAATGTCTCCATTTTACAGATGAGTTACTGAGGCAAAAAGTGAATGACTTACCCCAAATTCCCTGGTAGTAAGAACAGAGCAAGGATAAGAACCCAGACTTCAACAACACAGTGAAATTTTTATATATGTAAAATTAAGTTCTATTGATTGAATAGTTTATGGAACATTTGTATTCTGCTTTAAACAGCCTTGGAGTAAAAATGTATATTAACAAAAAAAGAGGGAAAAAAGATAATTTGGAAATAATTATTTCCTTTATGAAAGGATTTACCATAGAAATCCTAAGATGGCAAGCTCCACATGTGCAGATTATCCCATCTAGAAACATCTGTCCTTTCTGGAACTTTCTGAGAAGTCTATTTCACACATGAAAGGCACCTGTATGTATTATTCCATAAGCATGGAAATATTTGCTCCAGGGCTAATTCTAAATTCCTTATGTTGTTTTGACTGATTATATTTCAGAAGAAATTTCAAACTCATATGTTTTTCAAACAAGTTGTTAATTAACTTTATAATATTTATTAAATATCCCTTGGGTCCATACTAAACATGTTCAAAGTATCTTATAGAATATGAAAAAGATGTATTCTAATAGATTAATGAAAATTGAGTTGAATAGATACAACTGACTGCTTTATAGTGGCCATCTACTCCCCAAACTTAACATCCTTACACTCACACATACTCACACTTAAAGTTCCTCACTGGTTGTAAGCTCTTAAGGACAATGAGTGTGTCTATCATGTTCTCAGTGTCTATCTGCATGTAGGAAGCACTCAACCAATTTTTAAAATTCCTGATACTCAATATTAGTAAACTAGGTTATCTTTCTTTTTTTTTTTTTTTATTGGGGAAGGGGAACAGCCAAGTTGTTGTCCTTCAATCTTAGTTGTGGAGGGCGCAGCTAGCTCAGCTCCAAGTCCAGTCGCCACCCGACGGCAGCTTGCAGCCAATCAACTTAAGGTGCTGTGTTTAATCTTAGTTGTGGGTGGGCGTAGCCCACCATCCCATGTGGGAATCAACCAGCGATCCTGTTGCTCAGAACTTGCGCTTTTAACCAACTGAGTCACTCAGTCGGCCCTAGGTTATCTTTAAAAAAGGCTTTTAATGCTAAGATTCTGTTACTTTAATTTATAAGCTCTTTGTTAAAAGTAACATCTAGTTTGGGTATCATTTTAAAAGATGAGGTTAAGCAAAGGTTACACTTATGATTATTTTTAGCCAACATAGCTTACTACGGGCCATGTTTTAAGAGCTCTTATATGTATTCTCATTTAATGACATATATATTCATCAACTTGTAATCTATATTCAGTAAAATAAACTTCTTAAACTGTTCATCAAATCAACTATGCTTATTTCTTGAACAGCTCCTATGAGCCAGGTCCTACGGCAGCAGCAGCTGAGGATACTAAAACAAAAACACAGCCCCTACCCTCAAGCAGCTTACTTTAGTTCAGTGGTGCATAAAGGATGATGGGTAGCAGTACCAACAACACCTTGAAACTTGTTAGAAATGCTAATTCCCCTGCCCACACTCCACACTAACACGGGAAACTTGGGGGTGGGGTGCAGCACTGTTTTTTACAAGCTCTCCAGGTGACTTTAACGCTCACTCAATTTTGAGAACCACTGATTTAGTGGAGTATGTGGAAGAAATACCTTCCTAACCAGATCCTAAGGTTAAAAAATCATGTTCTCTAGAAGTCTGGTGACAGGAGAGCTCAGTTAGGAAGTGCCTGAGGATCTGGAAAGGTTTATTCATATTCATTCAGCACACACTTATTGTTGTTCTATTGTGTACCAGGGACTGTGCTGGGTGCTGAGAACCCAAAGATGTAAGAGACAGTTTCAAGGAACTCATGAAAACAAGTGTCATATGAGATGGGTTTTATAAGAAAGCCGGTAGGAAGTTTAAGTATGTAAATGCATCTTTATGATGGTCTGATTGTAAAAGGAATGAGAAAGGACAATAAGAAAAAATATAATCATTAATTATTATTATGGTACTGAAGGTAGTTATTTGAAACTCAAAGCAAAACTGTAGTTCTAAATAGCTTAAAACACGGGTCCAAAATGTGAAGTGTTTTTTAAATTGTTGTATTCACTTTGAAGCTCTTTGAATTATGCTGATATATTTGACAGTATTTGTAACAAAAATCTTAAATATTACACTAACAAAAAGAGAAATCAACACTCAAAGTTCTCAATATTTTATGATTCAATGAACATTTATTGAGTAACGACTAAGTGCAAGCACTGTGTATGACAGTGACCAGGTGGGAGATTCAAGGGAAATATACTGCCCTGTCCTAGAGGAACTCATAACCTAATGAGGTGATGATGTCAGGCAAGGCAGTCTGTTGGTTTCCCTCAGCTTTGTTCTTGACAACTACAGGCACCAAATAAACATGTTAAATTAACGAATAAAACCCATGATCTTCGAGTGAAGGGAAAACTCTCATACTGAACTTAAAAATTTATGATTACTGTATGATACTCACAGATAATAAACTTCCATCTACAATTCAAGTGTGTAACAAATAGAAGTTTTTGTTTTCTGTAAGCATTATTTCTATTTTAAGTCCCCACTTGACTGCATTAACAATAATCTTATCAAAGCAGGCCCGCTCCCTTCCTCAGGGCTGTGTCTAGGTTAGGGAATTTCTGCAGTGCCAATATCAGAAGAGGGAGACACCAGATCTTTGCATCACTGGTCCCCAAAAGGATTCTAAGATGTTCTTTTTCCACTCTGGTGTTGGTTTTCAGTCTTTTGATCTCAGTCCTGACAGGCCTGGCCCCTCCAATCATGGTGACTGCCTGGCTTGAGGGTGGAGGACGTCTGTGGCTTCCTGTGATGTGGCAGAAATCTGTGAGATGGCCCTTCTGCCTAGACATATTTGAAACATCGCCTCAGAACTTGTTAGAAATGCAAATTCTCCCCCACCCACCCAAATTCCTACCTCAGAAATGCTGATTAAAATACAATCAGCAGACTACAAATACCCTCAGGCTCCACTCTCCAAAGCTCAGCCTAGAATGGAGAGAGGAGGCAGGCATTCCAGAAACTCTCCTTCCCTTGGAGAGGCAGGGTTATTAGAATCTTATTGTACTTCCTCGTCTCTGAATCTTGAGGGGTTTTTTTCCCTGCCTCAGAGGATACACTCCCTCTATACCAGCGGTTCTCAACCTTTCACAGGGGTCGCCTAAGACCATCAGAAAACACATATTTTCAATGGTCTTAGGAACCAAGACCTCTATCCATCTCCAGGCCCACATGCAGATACGCCCACATACGAGTAACTGGCGACCCCTGTGAAAGGGTCGTTCGACCCCCAAAGGGGTCGCGACCCACAGATTGAGAACCTCTGCTCTATACTGAGGTTTTAGTTTCAGAGGCACCTAGAATTATCTTAATGGATTTAGTTTTAAACTGGGAACTACTGGGAGAAAATAAGCACAGATCTTACCTGCTGGAAAACATTTTGCTTGAGGTTTTAGGTTAGGTGACTGGTCCAGAAAACTACAGGAAGAAAGAACACAGCAAGGAGCTGTAACCACATTTTCAGACTTTTAAACTCAAGTTTTTTTTTCCACCGCCACCACCATCCTGTCACTTCTGTCCTTTGATGACAGTCAAAGGCTACAACAAATCTCCAGGGAGAGGCAACCGGGCAGGCACTTTTCATACTTCAGCTCTAACCTAGCACACAACACTGTGAGGTGCTGTTATAATTTCCATTTCACAGGTGAGGAAGCTAAGGAGGAGAGACATGAAGTATTTCTAAAAACCACCTACCGGTTATTAAGCACCTACTCTGTGCCAAATGTGTTTGGGAGAAGAATCCTTTGATAATTCTCCACGGAAGTTATTAGCAGAGCATTTTTCTGATAAGACTGAGGCTCAGAGTCCTGAGTAACTCACACAAGGTGTTGGTGTAGCAGAACAAAACCTGGCTTTCATGTCTCCTTGCAAGGCAGCTGCTATTGCCACTAAAACAAATGTACTTTTTGGTGAAGGAAAGGAGGACAAAATGATACCAGTCACACTGATTTCACTATTGTCCTGAAAATCATTTTCGATATGAAATACCATGATGTTAATACCATGAAGTTAACACACTTAACTTTAAATTAGGACATCCGAATGCTGCCTCAGCTCAGTTCTAAAACGCTGTTCAACTTTGGGCAAGTCGTTTAATTTTCTTCAGGTCAGCTTCCTCAGCACTAAAATGGAAGACCTGGGCTGAGTAACTTTTAAGTTTCTGCCCAACTCTGAAGTTTCTAAATAAAGTATCATATATATAAATGATTAAGAAAAACTGCAAAACACCTCTCAACTTTATCGTCTTTTTAATTTAGCATCTCATTTATTTTCCAATTCTCTTTCAAGGTTTAGCTTTTGAAATCCTCAGAGTTGTTCACGTTTTTGTAGACACTACAATGATTTCCAATAAAAAGGTACTTCTTAGAGGATGTAAACCATAAGCATTTAGAACTGCCTGCAAGCTTAAGTTTTAAATGTGCAAAATATTTTGGGATGTATATACCTCGTCCACAAAAGATGAAAGAGAAGTAGAAAAGATTTTAGTAAATTAATTACTAGGGATTAGATTATAATCAACAGCTACAAGTTTCTTTAAACTAAAACTGTTACTTCAATATAGTTGTGCAGAGAAAATGTACTTGAATATCAACCTTGCTACCCTCCTGTGATCTTGAGCAAATTACCCTCAAGTCTGTTTCCTCACCTGAAAAATAAGCATTTTAGTAATATATACCTTATAGGGCCATTCTGAGGAATAATCCATATAAAATGCATTACCTGGTACATAGTAAATGTGTAACAAACGTTTGGCCGTTGTCACCGGCGTGCTGTCCGTTATTTTCATACGTGAAGTTAATTCGCAGTATTATTTCAGGGAACAAACACTTGAGCGCCTACTATGTGCGAGGCACTGAGAAACTAAAGTCTCTGGCCTTATATCATATTAAAGAAGGATTAGGAAACAAACGATAAACAGGTTAAAAAAAGGAAGCCTAAATAGTACCAGGCGCCGCGGACGCCATATTTAGGATAACGTCTACCTGCCTTCCCCGCCTCTTTTCCGAGAGGCTGCCCTGGGAATCCCTTTGGCCTCTGCCGTTATACGTCACAGGAGGCGCGACCAATCGTGGCCGGCTCCGTGAAAGTCGCTGAGAGCATTCCCAGACGAGAGCCAGCCAGCTCGACCCACATCAGGCCGCGGGAGGTAGCGCGGACGCGCGGCGCACCCAGAGTGACGACACTCGAGTCCCCGCCCATATACGTAACTTCCTGGACTCTTTCGCGGAGCCTTGTGGGTAGCCGGCCGGGGGTCTCCTGGCGACGACGATGGCGGGGGACGTGGGCGGTCTCAATTGTACGGATTCCGAGCTGCTGCTGCATCCGGAGTTGCTGTCCCAGGAGTTCCTCCTCCTCACGCTGGAGCAGGTGAGGCGTGCCGGGATGGGTGGGCCTACTTGGGAGAAGTGCTTGGACCGGAGCCCGCCCCAAATATCCTCACTGGTGGCGGACACACCCGCCGCCGACGCTCCTCGCGCTGGGTTTGTGCCTCTCCACCCCTCACAGACCAACTGACCAGGTCTCCCTCCCCAGGCCCTCCGGAAAAGAGACGTCCTTAGCCTATCAGAAATTTCCGGGGATTCGGACTTACCTTTTTGGATTATTGATGGTTCGGAAAGAGGAGTCCGAAGCGACCTCCGCGGTCTGTGTGTAAGCAACGGCCTGAGCAAAAGAAGGACTGGGGAAGAATCGTGGAAGAATATAAACGAAGGATAGTTAGGGACTGTCAGGGCTAGAAAGCATCGGAGAAATCGCCCATTCTCCACATTCTCACCTCGCTTACAGACGAGGAAACAGCCCCAGAGAGGTGAAGTGACTTATTTAAGGTCACACCATCGGTACATGTGGTAAATTATACAGCCAGGAGGAGAATTCGGGGCTCCTGGCTCTCAGTATAGCGTTTGCTCCTTTTCAGCTAATGTGGCTTCCGGTTGTAGATGAAAAATAAGACAAAAAAGTGCTAAGTTTTGTTTCAAGTGGTAGAGTATTACTGAACGTTTCCTTGGGCGTTTTAATTTAGCATGTTTTGTTGTTTTTCCTGTGTTTTCCCTTCAGTACTGTACTCTTGTCTTTCTCTAATTTCCTCAAGCCCTCCTGCTAAGTACAATAGATTATTTTAATGATGTCAATTCCTTTTACCTCTGGTTTGCCAAACTTGAGAATCACCCTAGGGCTTTTTAAAATACAGATTGCTGGACTCCATCTCCAGAGTTTCTGATTCCGTAGGTCTGGGGTGTGGCCTGAAAATTTGCATTTTTAACAAGTTCTTGCTGCTGGTCCAGGGACCACAGTTTGAGCACCTCTGCTCAAGAGCCGTGCTTCCCAAGCTAATGTGCCTATGCATTCTCCGCGAATGTTGTCCAAGTGAATTCCCAGGGTTTCCACATACTTCTGAGAGAATACAAGGTGACAATACAAGAGAATACAAGGATTGTCTAGTATAAGAGAGGAAAGAAGTAAAATGTGTGCTTTCAAGTTTTGAAGGGAAAAAAAAGGAATTGGTGTAAGTTTATTACAGGACATAGATTGGACTTTTTTTGTCAGTTCTACTAAACACAAATGTTTGCAAGCCTTTCGGAATTGCATTTGAAGAACCTGTGATCTCATTTCCGTCCTCGTAAACCTAAACCCAAACTGTAACTACTGTGCCTTGTGCTGATGTTGAGAACAGACTGGAAAATGAGGGAGAATGAGGTGATTTAGATGGCTGGACAATGACGACGCTACCTGAAAGAACTGGTAAAACATGAGGGGTGGGTTCTAGTGATGTACTGTCAGTCAGTACAGTCATTGGTTAAGGGAACTGCAGTTTCCATTTGTAGGGCCATTTGAAATCTTGGTAGTTAACTAACTTCAATTTAAGAACAGTATTAAAGAAACATGGGAAATAATATGCAGGGTGAGACCTCCAGCCCACTAATCTGATCATGGTAGTAACACTCTAGATAACTTTTTTGAGAGAATGTACTAATTGTTATGATTGTTAGCTTTTTTATTTTTTTTGTCTGTTTTCTCCAGGCAGTCCCCCATTTTCAATTCCCTTCATAGATGAAGATGATGCTAATGGTAATACTCTTATTGCCTGGTATGTTGACTAAGCAGTTGTGGACAGCAGTCCTTGTCACACTGAGGACATATTACCATTATCTTTAAGAGGAGGCTGAACATAGTATTTACAGGCTTAACCTATGTACGACGATACTGCTTCTTGCATTATTACATAGGACACTTAAGCATGTGTCTAATTGTGAAAATAGTTTTATAATTTGCTATTTAAGCAGTATTGTTTTGCCTTGTTAGGTTAGTTGGTTAGTTATTAAAATGAAGGATGTCGTTTTGAAATTACTTTTATTTCCTTTTCCACAGAAGAACATAGCTGTTGAAAATGACGTAAGAATAAACAAAGACAATCTTACCGATCTTTATGTTCAGCATGCTATACCATTGCCTCAGAGAGAATTACCAAAGAATAGATGGGGGAAAATGATGGAAAAGAAAAGAGAACAACATGAGCTAAAAAGTGAGACTAAAAGGTACTTTTCAGTTTTTCTGGTTTTCTCTTGTATGACTAAACAATTTTGCTTTTTTCCCCCAGGTAATCTTAGGTTAAAAAAATTCAGTTACTCAGTAAGTATTTACTGAACACCAGGCACTGTACATATAACATGAATAAAACTGACAAAATTCCCTGCTCATATTTTAATTGGAAGAAACATAATAAAAAAGTTAAGTAAAATATATGACATGTTACATGGTTATAAATGCTAAGGAGAAAAATAAAACAGAGAGAGGAATTACAGTTTTAGGTAAAGTGGCCAGAAACAACGTCACTGAAAAATGCCATTTCAGTAGAGAGACCTCTAGAAAGTAGCGAGCAAGCTAGCATTCCAGGCAGAATACAAGAACCTGGGTCAGGTGTGCCCGTCATATACCAAGAGCAACGAAGAGGCCTTCAGGCCAGGAGTGGAGAAAATCGGAAGAATGGGGGGAAGAGGTTTATTGGGGATGAATGGAGATTGTTTTTCAGATTCTGTGAAGCTCTGTAAGGCATTGTGGGAACTTTGGCTTTACTCTTGAGCTGAGAGGCCTTTGGAGGATTTTGAGCAGGTGATGACACCATCTGATGTACATAATAACAGGATCATGCTGACTGCTGTACTGAAAATTGATTTAAGATGGAGGAGGGAAACCAGTTAGGCTATGCCATATAATCTAGGCAACAGACGGTGGTGACTTCAACCGAGGTAGTAGTGGGCTTGGTAAGAAGTGGTTGGGGTTTCGATGTATTTTGGAGGTAGAGCAAACAAGATATGCTGAATTGTGAGAAAGAAATAGAGTCAAGTAAGACTCTTAAGATCTTTGAATAGTAATAGAAATGAAGAGACTGTCATAGCTGCAGGGACACTATTTAATTTAAAACTTTTTAAAATTTAGGAAATTGTTTATAAAACAACCAAATGAATTTCCTTTTTTAAAGAAAGTTACATTTGATTGATCAGTATAATTGGTTGGTTAATGAGGACAAGAGTGCCCTAAGATCCCTCAGTGGGCAAGTTATTTCTTTTTCTGTGTCTTTTATCATAAGTGGGTGCTATTCATTAATTACTGAATAATTACTTTTGTTTGTAAGGTACCGTTGTAGGCAGTGCACTAGAGATAGGGAGAAGATGGAGTGAGAGGGCAGGGGTGGGGGAAGAATGCTAACTGAGTTGATCAGTGGTTTTAATTTCTAGTTACGAAGAAAAACTCATGGTTGGTAGGGATATTATTCTACAAGTATTAGAATAGTTGAAGAGTACCACATGTACACGGTCGGACAATTCAGTTCGTGAACTTATCCTAGAAAAAGTGCTACATACCTCATTGCTGAACATCACTATGGTCACTTTCGAAGTACTCCCCTTGGAAAGCTATGCACGGACACCAGCTCCTAGTCCACCCTTGAAAGCAATTTTTGAATTTTTTTTCTGGAATGGCCATCAGAACTGTCGTCATTTTACCCTTGATGTCCTGAATGTCATCAAAATGTGTTCCTTTAAATATTTCCTTTATCTTCTGGTAAAGAGAGAAGTCATTGGGGACCAGATCAGATGAGTAGGGAGGGTGTTCCAGTACATTTATTTGTTTACTGGCTAAAAACTCCCCCACAGACAGTGCCGGGTGAGCTGGTGCATTGTCGTGATGCAAGAGCCATGAATTGCTGGTGAAAAGTTCAGGTTGGGGCCGGCCTAGTGACGCGTTGGTTAGGAGTTGGCTTGGGACGCCAGCTCTGAGCAGCAAGGCCCCGGTTCGGATCCCACATGGGGGCCAGTGATGCTGGGCCCTCTACAGCTAAGATGGTGAACAACAGCTCAACCTGGAGCTGGGCTGCCGTGAGTCACCAGCAACGACGTAGGCTGCAGTGGGGCTGGCTGACAACTGGCGTGAGCTGCCATAAGCGGCTGTCCAGTGGCCGGCGAGCAACTGCCTCTCCCGGAAAGAGTGCAATGATAACACCAACACGGGCCAGTGAAGCGATGTCCTCGGCAACTAGACTGAGGAACGCAAGGACAGCAACTTGTCTGTTTCCCTTCCCCGATTCCCCAACGCTATTCCCCTCTCCCAATTCCGAAATAAAAATCTTTAAAAAAATAAATAAATAAATAAGTTCAGGTCGTCTAACTTGTTCACACATCCTTTTCATCACTTCCAAATAGTAAATTTGGTTAACTGTCCAGTTGGTACAAATTCATAATCCCTTTAATATCAAAAGGTTAGCAACTTTGTTGCAACAAGTTCACAAACTTAGTTGTCAGACCTTGTATGCCCATAGCCTTTGGAAAGTCAATACATGTACAGCCTCACTTTTGATCAGAAACGCATTTAGTTCCCATTGAGCATCATTTTAGCTTGATGGTTACATGTGGTACAGGCTGTGTGTTAGTGTTAATTTTCATAGATGTATAGTTTATGCTGTATAGATCTTCACTTTTATTGATTCTTACTAAGAAAATGTTTTCTTTTTGATCTGCACATTCAAGCACATTGTCCTAAGCGAAACTTTCAATACTGTTATATGTCATATGATAACCCCTTTTAGTCCTTTAACGACACTTTGTAAAAGATCTTTGGTTCTATTTTTTAAAAAATCACAGTTTGACTCTTGTATCAGCATTAAAGCCACAAGGATCTAAGAGACCGTTAGGTATTGTTGAACCGCTTATTATTTTCTCTCTCGGGGAGCTAAGCTCCAGAGAAGTGTTGTGACACGCCCTGGGTCACACACAGCTAGGACCAGATTTTTAGTGCAGTGCCTCTCAAACTTGATGTACTTCTCGAATCTTAGATTGAACTCTTACAAGCTGGTGCGCCCTGCTTCAACAGTCCTAAGTCCTGTTTCCCTCCTGCAATGGCAGTGAGTGTACAGTGAGCTTATTTTTCTTCATCTATCAAATGATGTTTAGTGGTAACTCAAGAATTGGTAAGTTTGGCCAATCTTAGGACCTGGTTAGAAGGTAGGTTCTGAATCAGTACAGGTTGAGTCCCAGACTCTGCATTTCTTACAAGCTCCAAGATGCTGCTGCTGCCAGTCCTTGGACCACACTGGGTCGCAAGGTGGAAGTTTTCTTCCTGCTCAAGTTCTTTTCACGTGTTTAATTAAAAGATTTTTATCATAAACATATTGTTTAACTTCAAGTTATTATTTATCTTTACAATGAAGAGTGCAAATTAGGTTTTCAGAAGCTAAATTTGAAGACTTGTTAAATTTTAAAATTATGCATGTTACAGTTAGTTTAGAAAATGCTTTGACTTCAGAGATCTTTGATGAGTGGAATAGAATTTTCTGACTCATTGCAGACTGCCACTATTGTAAATGTTTTGTTAGTTTTTGGTTACTGTGAAATTCTGCTTTAAAGTTCTAGGGTTAGTTGGTCGAGTGACGTTTTAAAAATAACTATCTTGTGTATACAATAAAGCTTAACTTGAAGTTTCATGTCAATAAGTATTTAAACTTTAAAGCACTGGAAAATTATTATTTCATTTAGAGTGAACATAGACAATTTCATGTCCAGCAGTCCTACTTACAATAACTTACTGAGTCTTATAAGTAAAACTTCTTTGGTTATTTTAACCTTGCATTTTAGTGAACTGCTTGGCCACTCCAGATGGTATTTTTTTTATGAACACGTCTCTTTGATTTCAGGAGCAGCACTGTAGACGGGTTAAAGAAAAGACCCCTAATTGTGTTTGATGGAAGTTCAACAAGTACAAGCATAAAAGTGAAAAAAACAGAGAATGGGGATAATGATCGACTCAAGCCTCCCCCTCAGGCAAGCTTTACCAGTAATGCCTTTCGAAAATTATCAAATTCCTCTTCAAGTGTTTCACCCCTAATTTTGTCTTCCAATTTGCCTACGAACAATAAAATGGAACACAATAATAATGACACTAAACAGAACCATGACTTAACGCATAGGAAAAATCCTTCGGGCCCTGTGAAGTCGCCACCGTTGTCCCCTGTTGGAACCACTCCTGTGAAGTTAAAGCGAGTTGCTCCTAAAGAAGAAGCCGAGGCCACGGTGAGTGGGGGGCGTTTCCCTGTTAATAGGAGCTGTGAACGAAAGCCCTGAGCCCTTGGCTGCACTACAAACTGTTCTTGACCCCTTACATGATCTGGTTGATTTTTACATCTCATTTCTCATGTTAGGACCCTGGAATTTTAAAATCTATGATGATAAGCTAATGTTTTTTAAAATGCACTCGATTTTTTTTCTCTGTTTAAAATGTGTAAATAGAGTCTCAGGCAATTTCCCTAGATTTTTCTTATTTAGATCCTTTAACTATCTTGGAACTAAAAGAAACATTCTTTGTTAGCAAGGTTCAGAACGTTAAGTGATTTGCCCAGGGTCACGCATTTATTAAGTAGCATTTCTGAGCTTCACCTTAGTCGGTTATGCACTTACCTTAAAACCACATGAGAGTTTTAGGATTTACCATTTCCACCCCCCTGCCCCTCAAATGTCCCTATCGTTGGAGGAATAGAGGACATTTAGGAGGACCTGCTATGTGGTGCTGTCCTATACTTAAACATTTGGGTGCCTGGATTTCATATGCTGGCAAATTTGGTGCAGTTACACAATTTATTTAGAGTTTAATTTATGAGATAATACACCTATCTGTTTATCTGTATCTGTCTAATCCTTCCCTAAGCTTCTCAGAAAAGTGATTTCACTTTTTAAACATATAGCAGTTATAGCCTTTATTCCTTGGCTTAATCTATTCAGACCGCTACAACAAAAAATACCATTGACTGGGTGGCTTGAGCAACAAACATTTATTTCTTAGAGTCCTGGAGGCTGGGAAGTCCAAAATCAAGACACTGGCAGATTCAGTGTCTGGTGAAGACCCATTTCCTGGGTCAGAGTCCGCTGCTTGTCCCTGCGAGGGGAAGAGGGAGCTTTCTGTAGTCTCTTTTATAAGGACATTAATCCCTTTCTTAAGGGCTCCACCCTCATGTCCTAATCACCTCAAAGGCCTCACCTCCAGGGCCAGCCCAGGAGCTCAGTTGGTTAAGAGTTAGCTTAAGAACAGGAGCTCTGAGCAACAGGGCTGCTGGTTCTATTCCCACATGGGCCAGTGAGCTGCACCCAAGCTGAGCTGCCGCTGAGCTTCCAACAGGTGGCAGGATGGCCCAGTTGGTAAGAGCACGTGCTCCTAACAACAAGGCTGCCTGTTCGATGGTGGGCTATGCCTGCCCGCAACTAAGACTGAACTCAGCACCTTGAGCTGAGCTGCCACCAGATGGCTTAGTGGATAGAGTGTACGCTCTTAACAAGGCTGCTGGTTTGACTCCTGCATGGGATGGTGGCTATGCTCACCACAACTAAGATTGAACACAGCACCTTGGTTTAGAGGTCACGAGCTACCGACAGGTAGCCAAATGGCGACTGGTGCCCTCCACAACGAAGATTGAAGAACAACAATTTGGCTGGTCCCCTTCCCTAATTCCCCAACACTGTTCCCCTCCCCCAATTCCCCAATTTAAAAAGAAAGAAAAATGAAAGGCCTCACCTCCAAATATCATTACATTGGGGCCTCAGTTTCAACATGACTTTTTTTTTTTAAGATTTTATTGGGGAATTGGGGGAGGGGAACAGACAAGTTACTGTCCTTTTGTTCTTCAGTCTAATTGTGGAGGACGTCGCTTCACTGGCCCATGTTGGTATTATCATTGCGCTCTTCCCGGGTGAGGCAGATCGGTCGCCAGCCTCTGGACAGCCAGCCGCTCACGGTGGCTCTTGGCAGCTCACATCGGCTGCTGGCCGCTCACCCTGGCTGCCAGCCACACACGGTAACTTGTGGCAGCCCACTGCAGCAAGGGCTTCAGCCTACGCCGTCACCAGTGACTCACGGCAGCCCAACTCCAGGTTGAGCTGTTGTTCACCATCTTAGCTTGTAGAGGGCAGTGTCACTGGCCCTCATGTGGGATCCAAACCGGGGCCCTACTGCTCAGAGCTGGCGTCCCAAGCCAGCTCTTAACCAATGCGCCACTTGGCTGGCCCTCAACATGACTTTTGAGGAGACACATACATTCAGTGTATAGCACATTCTTGTAGTATATACTTTGGCTTTATTATCTTCGAATTGTGTGTTAAAGGGATCAAAACTCAGAGTAGCTCAAACATTCTAAAATAATAGTAGATCTTGGAAGAAGAAAGCTACTGTGTATCTGACCAGCCCTAAGTTTTATATTAGCTGGTTGAATACTTTTAGCAACCCTGTGAAGTGGGCACAAGTTATTCCCATTTCTCAGATGAGGAAACAAGCTTAGATAATTGAAAGAAACCTGTCCCGGGCCCCACAGTTAGGAAGTGGCCTGCAGTTTGAATTCAGTTTGTTTGGCCCAGAGCATGCCCTTCTTAGGACACCATGCTGCCTGCACTCTTCAGTCTCCTGTGTGGGAAGGAGGAAGGTGTCGGGTAGGAGTGGGAAGAAGAAGCCACACCTCACATACTGCAGTGAGTGAGCTTCCAGGATTGTTCTTCAGTCTCTTAGAAAGCATTTTTCTACTCAGAAAATTTTTACTGTTTCAGAGATGTGATTCTTTTTAACCTTGGCTCATTTTAAGATCTTGAGTTGTGAGACTGAGGGAGGACATTGGCTAGGCAGGGAAGAAGCAGCTCTGAACAGTTAGCGGTTCTCAGCTCCATGTGTACCTTGGGATACCCCAAGGAGCTTCCAGAAACCCAGGCCCAGGTTGGAGCCTCGTCTCCACTATCTCTGGGGCCTCCTGATTCACTTGGTTCTGGGGGGCTAGGACCCAAGCCTGGGCATGTTTTTAAGTGCCCCGGGTGATTGTAATACTCAAACAAGTGCAGCCGAAGATAGGAGCCTGGGGAGGCTTGCCTTTTTCCCTAAGCTCCTAAAATCTTTTCTCACCAGATGGCAGTGGTGATCTACCATTCATATATTGGTAATAAACCGGGTGGTTTAAAATGTGCACTTCAGTTATTCTCTGACATTTTTGCAAGCATAAACTGATTTCTGTTCATGTCTTTTCAGAATAACCTGAAGCCCCCAGAAGCAAAGAGGAAGATACAGCACGTTACATGGCCGTGAAGGAAAGTTTCCAAAAATGTAAATATAACTGTAACTGTAGTTTTTCAAACAAGTTCACATTATATTGACAGTATTTACAGAGATCTTGATTATTGTGGAATTTTCTTAAGAAATTTAAAATTAGGTTCATAATAATAAAGTCTTTCCGTTCCTCTTTTAAAAAAAAAAATTCTTGCCTTTCATTCCTTGATTCGGAAAGAATTTCTTTTTAAATGAGTGGCTTTGTATAAGTCATTTATATTGACCCTAGTCAAATCAGTAGCTACAAGTCTGGCATAAAGCATCCGATGAATTTTAGGAATTACTCTCATTACATTAGTCTGTTTCAGTCTTTGAGGAAATTTGAGGGGTTTTTTTAAACTCAGATATTTTAGAAGTTCATAATTTTCTTTTTCCCAAGCAAAAGAATGTAACAGTTCATCACAGTATTTTAGTAAATACTGCCAGACTCATCCTCGAAGTTCCCTAGGAAAAACCGATTTGCAGTGCTGTCCATAAATTTCTCATAGTATACAGATGAAATTGCTGGGCTTTAAGTGCTTATATTGCTTCTTCCCCTAAAAATCCAAAGGGAAATCAGAGCTTGCTATTGCTCCTCCCCTTGAAGTCATAACAGAGTCAACTGATTATGAGTGACTGGTCAGTTTCGCCCCTGGTCCCCCCTTGAGAGTGTTTTGTCATGGCAGCAGCCCTACCTCCTCTTTTCATGAGCAGTCTGTGATCTCACTCTGAGCTCAGGGGTGTCTCCCTCCTACAAGTATAACGAAGCTGACTTTAAAATATTCAGGCAAAGTAATCATGTTAGAGGTGGGACCTGTTGGTGGAAAGGTTAGAGAATAGGAAGGGGGGGGTTAGAATTCTAGAAATTCAGGGAGTCCAGGAAGTGTAGCACTGAGGGGAAAACGCAGCATGATGGGGAGCAGGAAGAAGAGGAGATGCTGAAGTCAGTCAGTAGAGTGACAGCCTAGAAAGGTACCAACTGGACCGCTTCCCACTGGGCTGTCACCCACAGAAGTCATCTCCTAAGGTTTTGTATTTGTGTTAAATTGGGTTTGTCATTTCCACTGTATAATGGAAGTCAGTGGGAAAAGAGGGTGTACCTGATATTCGTGATTTCTCGTGTCCACTTTTCTGCTCTGTTTCTAACCAAGTGAAAGGATACTTGACGCTTTATCCCTTGTATAATTGATCTTCACATTGGGGGTTGCCTTGTCAGTACTTTTTAGAGCAGCCTTGCTGCTCCTCTTTTGATTTGTTAAAATAAGCATTTTAGTTCAGCTATTGAACAGCCTTACAAAATATTAATTCAGCCTTGCAGGTAAGTACTTTAACTCTGTAGATTTTAGTCATTCTGCCTTTATCCAGACTGTAAATCTGTACACATAAGACAACATTGAATCATACTTAGTGTTGCATAAATTGTTAATGTTATGGGAAATTGTTAAGTATGTATAGTTATCTGCAGGACTGATGTCTGTAATATTGAAGGACAAATGTAACCATATACATAACTATATGTTAAAGGAGATTTTTTAAAGTGCAGATTTTAGGGTAGAATGACAAATTATATTTTATATTCAGTTGTCCCTTCTGCTTTCATATGCATCTCTCTCTTAGTTAAGAGAGAATTAGCCATTTGACACTTTTACGTCAGTAGAAACTTACTTTTAGGTACTCAAAATTAATTTTTAATTTATGTATTTAACTTAAAAGTAGGTTGGTAATAACAGCTGAACTGGGTAACACTGTTGCTTCAAATTGAAGTTTATATTATGAACATTCAGAATCAGTGCTCATATAGCAGCATATGCTTGGGCTCTTTTGCATTAGAAATGTGGAGAGGCGCTAAAGCCCTTCTGCATGTCGCACTGCCAGCATGTCAGAGCACTGTGCCTTCTCCGGGTGTGTACGTACAGCCTGTCTCAAGTGTCTCTCCACATGGGGAAGCCTGCTGAATAATGGGGATCTGCGGCTGAAGTGCTGGGCATCTTAGGGTTTGAAGTGTCGCTCTGGTGAGCTTTGAAGTTGAGAAAGACTTGATTTGAATGGCTGGCAACTTCAGAATACTCTGTACTCACTAACATGTGTACTGTTGTCGCTCTTGATTCCATATTCCAATAAAGCCAGTTTTTCTTATTATTGGGGTAAGCGAGTGAATGGCATGCGAGTGAGTCAGTGAGTGGCTTTGGAGGTGTAGTTACCATTTCCTGCCACTGGCAGGTGGTCTTGTTCTTTTCTTCCTCTCCTTCTCTGTTTGCTGTTTTCCTTTTTCTTATCCTCCTTTCCCATAGTTTTACTTTCTTTGCTTCCGTGTTCTTCCTCCTTTCTGTAGGTCCTAAGCTACAGGATTAGGTTTGCAAGTCCTGTTGCTTGACCCTGCTCGTTCACTGGGGGGGGTGAAGATAGGCTGACCCCAGTCCTCTTCCATTTGAGGGATCATAGACTGCTGCGTGAGTTCAGAGGGTCTCAAGGCCCTGCAGCCCAGGGCACTGAACTGCTCCCCAGGGCTGCAAAAGCCGTACACTTTACCAAACTAGCTTGGTTAACCTTGATCGCATCCAGGCACTCTGGGAAGTTGGTCCAACTACTACTATGAGGCCATAATGTTTTTGCTAGCATTAAAATTCTTCAAAATTGTAATTATTACTTGGAATAATATTTGGTTGACTTAAGTTTTGAGAGACGGTTCTGAAACTGATCTAGAGACTCATTCAATAGCAATGACCTTTTTAAAACTTACATTAAGTAAAACTGCCAGTAGATTAAATCATATGTATGTAAGAGCTTCCTCTATTTACTACTGTGGAACTTCAGTAATTTTTACATGCTACAAAATGGTCAAAATGTTTTTAAGTGTGCTCTTTTATTAAATGCTTGTGCAGGTTTTGTAATTCAGTACAGAAAGTTTAACCTTATAATGTACATTTTTTGTATGTAAAAAAGTCTTTTAAGTAGCCTTATCCTTATTTAAATAAACTGAATAAAATTATTGAGTAGGTCTGTCGTTTGTAAAAAAAATAAAATGGAAAAATACTCTAATGACTTGATCTTTTTTTATTTCCATAAACGATATTGAAATGTGTCCTTCTGTACCTGGGTTGATTGGAGTCAGGCATGATTCCCACAGCCCAGCCACAGCTTGGGGCCCCAGCTGTGAAGCGGAGAGTAGCTAGAGTGGCCTGGTGTTAAGAGGCTGACTCACTGACTGCCACTACGGTTGGAGGGATGCAAACAGGTCCTCCGAACCTCATCCCTTGGAAGCTTTCCTAACTAACTGGGACAAACGAGATTCAGTTGAGGGTTCACTTGTGTTTGGGGTGATCTTTAAAAATTAATTTCTAAACTGGTTTCTTAATGTCTTAATGTTGGATAGTGAAGCTCTAGATGAACTAACTTGGGAAAAGCCTCGGGTAACCTACCTTGAACCTAAAAAGTAGAGCCTTCATTTTTTTTGTCTGGAGAAGACACCAGAAAATCATACTTCCATTTAGATTTTTGGACTAAAGCGCTTTTTACTAACTGAAGTGCTCTACTCTGTCAGTTGCTATTAAACTTGATTGTCTTCCCAATTGTGGCAGAAAAAAAATAAAGATGTGAAATTAATTAGGCTTCTGCATCTTCAGAGAAGACAGGCAAGTGGACCATGCATAGTGGATAGAAACAAAATCAGCTTAAACATGGACTAGGGACCAGAGGGGAGGGTGAGGAGCAGCTTTCATATAGTGCTTAGGAAAGGCCTCTTTGAAAAGGTTATATTTTCAGGGGAGATAGCTATGGAAAGCTCTCAGGAAGCAGATAAGGGATTTGCTCTCTCAATGACAGGCTCGTAAAAGAAGAAAGGATGAAAAGGGTTTTATTCTGAACGCAATCATGGGGCATTACTGGATTTTGAGGATGGAGTTAGGAGTGTTAAGGTCTGTGTTTTAGATAAGTGTATCTTGGGATGGAATATGGACAGAACAATTAGATCCTGAGCTAGAGCAGTGTAAGGAGGGGAAGGACGGGAGGGACATCAGAGGCCTGGAGACGTGAAAATGACAATGTTTATCAGCTGGTTGGATTTGGGCTGTGCTGGGTGAGGTGCTGGAGAACCAGGCTCAGTTCTCAGAGCAACCTGGCTGTATCCCCATGCTCACCCAGGTAGGAAGGCTGGAGGAAAGCGGTCTGTATTTCAGTGACAACTGAGCACAGATATGAAGGTTGCTGCTGGCAATTAATACTGAATAATGTCTAGACCCTAATGTTATTTTTTAAACATGCAGCCTTGAGCACTTTTTGTTTAACTCAGACATTTGCAGAACTCTTGACAGGTGAGCTACAGAAATGTCAGCTTTCTGTGACTTGGGAGAAAAATTTATTTTTTTTTTAAAGATTTTATTGGGGAAGCAGAACAGACAAGTTGCTGTCCTTTTGTTCTTCAGTCTAGTTGTGGAGGACATCGCTTCACTGGCCCATGTTGGTATTGTGATCACTGCTCTTCCTGGCTGAGACAGATCAGTCGCTGGCCATTGGACGGCCGCTCACAGAGGCTCACAGCAGCTCATGCTGGCTGCTGGCTGCTTACGCTGGCTGCCAGCCACTCACAGTAGCTTACGGCAGCCCACTGCAGCAGGGGCTGCAGCCTACACCGACGCTGTCGACTCATGGCAGCCCAGCTCCAGTTCGAGCTATTGTTCACCATCCTAGCTGTAGAGGACACAGCGTCACTGGCCCATGTGGGATTGAACCGATGGCTCTGCTGCTCAGAGCACACACTCCCAAGCCAACTCTTAACCAACAAGCCACTCGGCTGGCCCTGGGAGAACTTTATAACGTAAAATGGTTCCCAACTTTCTTGGAATTTCATCAACCCAGGAGTGGTTAGTGTCTCATGGTGGCCATCAGGTCACAGCCCCATCTCACACACTGGCTGATCCTTTCCCCCCTCACTGGGAGATTGTGCCACTAGACTGAGATCCAGGACCAGGGGAGCTCCTGTTTTGTGCCGCTGTTGGAGTAGAAGCTGGAGTATATATAATAAATCCATCCAATGCTGGGTCGGCTTTCATTGTTCACAGGATAGTCACTTAGAGATGTCCTGTAAATCGAATGATAGGAAAACAAAGTTTGGTGGTTAGGACTAGATTTAAAACAGGAAACATCTGCATGTATTGTAATTAGTAGCCAAGATCATATAAAAGTATTGTTTGCACATCTACAGTTGAGCGGAAAATGTTCTTCCATTTCCGGAACCAAGACGTGCCTGTAGGGAAGCATCACTAAGTAGCTGCCTCATTTCTTTCCTTTCTCGTTCCTGTCTCTTCTCTCCAGGTCTTGGATCCTCGCGTTGGATTTGCCTTGCCTTCGTCACAGTACTGTTTACATCCCTAGCCTATGAGATTGCCACGAGTGGCACTGCCTTCTCTTCCCGTAGCCCTGCCTTCACTTAGATGCACAGATTCTGTGCACTTGCTTTTGTTTGTGTCCATATGTCCCTGAGCTGACTCAGGGCCCATGGCTTGGATCAGTTCCTGAAATGGCCCCCTTGGAATTAGGGACAGTTGAGGAGTACACCTCACTTCTGTGTGTTCTCAGTTGGATTTGTAAGATTTGGAGTCAATGCTGATTTACGTTAGTAATGGGGTTATAGAGGTTTGCTTTTTTAAAGCCACAGGGTGGAGGTTTTCACTTTGCAGAGAAGCCATAAGGAGCAGGGGCCATCTCTCTAGACGTCCCCGCCACCTGTGCTTCCAGGTGGGGCGCACCCCTGTAGGATGGGCTCCTCGGCTTCTCTGATTTGTCTGATGGGGAAGGGGCCATGCAGTGAGATTACATCATGTTTGACATCTCATGAACCTTGGATGAACACAAAAATTTTTAATTATTTTCAGCTTACTGAAATCTTCTTTGCTAGAACTCTGTGGCAATTGATTTGTTAAAAAAATTAAATCAAATCAGATCTTCTGCATGTGTCCTATGACTGTAAGCAAAGCCATACCGGCAGATGTGGAGGTGATGCACGGGCTCATCACTGTGGCTTCCACTCATCAAGCTTGACCCCCACAGTCACTGCTGAGTGCCATATCTGCCAGGGGCGCAGACAAACACAAGGTCCCTGATGTGGTGCTGTCCTCAGGGTGATCAGGCAGCTGCCCCATGGCAGGCGATTATATTGGACCTCCTCGCCCATGGAATGGGCAGTGTTTTGCTCTTATTGGCTTAGACACCTACTCTGGGAAGAGAATTGCATTCCCTTCCCTTCACACAGTGTTTCTTGTAACTACCATCTGGAGCCTCACAGAGCACCTTATCCACCATCACGGTCTCTCACTCATCAAAGGACTCTCCGCACAGGAATGAAGTGTGGCATTGGGCCCATGCTCACCAACTCACTGGTCTTCCCCTGTTCCCCTTCCTCCTGAAGCAGCTGACTTGATAGGACAGAAAAATGGGCTGTGACATCTGAGTTGAATGTCACAGGTGGTGATACCTTGCACAATGGGGGCAGTTCCCCAGGAGGCTGCTTCAGCCCTAAATCAGTGTCCATTATATGCACTGATTTGCCCAGAGCCAGGATTCATAAGTCCATCAGTCATAGGTAGACCTGTGTGTGGCCCCACCCACTATTACCACTGTTGTTCTCATTTATGTACGATTTCCCAGGGCTGAGAGACATGAAAAACAGGCTGACAGCAACATCATGACATTGAGAGTTTATTAAGGGAACTTACATATGAGGCACATGTCGGGCGATGGAAAGACAACGTGGATGTCCTCCACACCAGGTGGCAGGTGCTTTAGGGCTATACAGGACAGCGCAGGATGGTCAGGGGAACTGGGGTCTGACCCACCCTTTAGACTTGCCCAGGGCAGGCAAGGCTTGTTCCAGGAACCTGCACATCTTGGGCTTCACAAGGGACCGGACCGTGTTTAAGGGGATTCTGGAGAAGCAACCTCTGCTCTGGCCCGGATCTAACTGGATCCAGCATGAGGGTCCGGCAGTGGTCAGGCGGCGGTCCTGTCATGGACCAGCCTCTCCTCCACAGCCGGAGTGATCCGCTAGCATCACTTCTGCTTCATGGGCCTGTGACCTCATGGTCAGGGGTCTTCATTCCAAAGAAAGGAGAGCTTTGTCCAGGACACACATTGATTCCATGGACTGGAAATTAAGACTGCCGCCCCGCCACTTAGGGCTCCTCATACCTCTAAATCAGCAGGCACTGGCTGGTGAGTGATCTTTGTTACCCGGGGGAGAGTGGACAGCTGCTCTGCATGGAGATATAAGTACAGGAGATTCCTTAGGGCTTTCTTAGCATTACTGTGCCCTGAGAGGACGGTAGATTGAAAGGTATAAGAAACCAGTCCAGGCGTGACTACTGATGGCCCAGGAATGAAGGTCAGCGTCATCTCACCAGGCAAAGTGCACGACCAGCTGAGGTGCTTGCTGAGACCAGAGCTGAGACCAGAGTGATGGAAGAAGGTCGTTTTAAATACTAGCTCTGAATTGTGACCAACTGCAAAAGCATGGATTTGATAGTTATACTTTTTTCATATTCAGTTGTGAATAATTTGAGATTTCTGTGTATTTTATGCATTAAATTTACATCAGTATAAAAACTAGGCCGTGCGATATGTGACCCTCAGTATAAACATGGTCTCTCAGGGTGACTGTCAGTGCCCTTTTGGCCATTGGATGCCCAAAGATGCACTAAGTTGTTTGTCCTCTGCTATGTCCTTAGGGACAAGAGCTATGAAATATTGCTACATACAGGATGGGCCTCAGGAGCTTCCGGTCCTGCAATGGGAACCCTTCAGGCACCCTCACCTCCCCCCTGGCCCTGTCAGCCCTGGAACCTGGCACGTGTCCTTCTCTTTGGAGGTTTACTCTTACCTGTCTTTCCTTTAGCAAATCATGTTCCTGGAGGGCTGTGCCATGTCAGGAAGGGCCTGGGTTGTCAGGCATCAGGATTTATAGTCAGCCCCCGGCCACACGAAAAGGCCTCCCAGGCAGAGCCAGCCTGCTGTGTGTCCCAGTGACACTTGCGGCCTTTGGATGGAGGCAGTTAACTCAGAAGTGCCTAGCCATTCATCTTAGTTTTCTTTTTGTTGGAGTTTCCAGGGGATAGAATTCAAAATGCCAGGTGCTAACCCTTTGGCACCTGATCATGGGATGGGTGTTCAGGGGAGCTGAGAGCAGTGTGAGTTTTCCACCCAGATGGGAAGCATTTCAGTGCATTATTTTAATAGGTAAACCTATGTTAGTGCATGCCCATGGGTCGTGAGTTTGGTGGCATTCCCCTGCTGGACCTCCCTCCACTCTCCCTTTTCATGCCTCATCTGTAAAGCTCCCAACAGGAAAGGTTCACATCCCCCTTGACATGACCACAGCACAAGACAGTGGAAAAGAACACAGCAGTCCCAGGGGCCTTACAAGCTGCCCCTGCAGGACAAGTCAGTAAGAAGACTCAGTGTGTGAACAGGTGGTTGTCCAAGACCATGGACCTCAGAACCACATCGCCCAGAGGTCACCTTGCTCAGCCTGGGAGAGCATGGGGGTTTCCCTTGGCCAAGGATATGGACCGCTCTCCTGCCAATGAAAACCTATTCCTTATTTATGAGGTCCCAGCTGGGGAGGAGTGGCCACAATGTAGCTGACAGAAGCCAGGGGCCTCCAGGGAATTTCTGCCTTGAACAGAATTGTATAAGGAAGGGCAGGGATGCTGGACATTTTAGTTCACATGGAGCATAAATGTTCATGGAATGAGGCCCAACTGTTGCCCTAGAAGCCACATCTCACATCTGTCCCCTGGAGAGGAAACCTGCAGAAGGAATTGGGAGGTCATAGGCCAGGATCCCAGGAGGTTTCAAATGTTGCTAAAGGGTGAACACGAAGTCCCTAGAGGGGCCTGAGGGTGGCCAGCGCTACCTGCCCTGAGTCCATTTGCAGATGACCTTCCTGTGGCCTTGCCTTCCCCACATCCAAGGTTTGATCCCTTTACTTGCTTTTCCCTCATATAGGCTGATGTAGGTCCCAAAACTGAACCAGAAAAGTACAAGTTCCAAATATTTGGTCAAAAGAAACCTCAACAGGAGAGGCAGAAAATGTTTCTACTTTCTCCAAGTCACAGCAAAGCAGCCACTGTCAAGGCAGTCACAGTCACAGGAAGGGGCCCTGACAAGTAGTATTTTTATTTATTTATTTATTTATTTATTACTTTTTTACTTTTATTTATTTTTTTAAGATTTTATTGGGGAACTGGGGAAGGGAAACAGCATCGGGGAATCGGGGAAGGGGAACAGCCAAGTTGCTGTCCTTCCCTGCCTCAGTCCAGTTGTGGAGGACTCACTTCACAGGCCTATGCTGGTACCATCATTATGCTCTTCCCGGGTGAGGCAGTTGCTCACTGGCCATTGGACAGCCACTCACGGCGGCCCACAAAAGCTCACACCTGCTGCTGGCCATCCCCACTGCAGCCCACGCCGTTGCTGGCGACTCATGGCAGCCCAGCTCCAGGTAGAGCTGCTGTTCACCACCTTACCTGTAGAGGGCGCAGTGTCACTGGCCCCCATGTGGGATCCGAACCAGGGCCCTGCTGCTCAGAGCTGGCGTCCCAAGCCAACTCTTAACCAATGCGCCACTCGGCCGGCCCTTTATTTTTATTTTAATGAATTCAATTTTTTTTTTGTAAGATGGAATACTTTATGCAATCCCAGTAGAGAAATGGACAGCTTGGGTCTGTAACAAAGTGTCGTGTTTTAAAGCAGAGGACAGTAATCGTATATGAGAGTATACACTGCTACATGCAAATGAAGTGATCAAACCACAGCTTTTCAGAGTTTAATACAGGATAAGATTCCCTGGACAAACAGCACCTTGGGACATGTTAACGTCAGTGTCCCTCTCCTTCCTCACCATGTCCTTCCACAGACTCCACACCACCCTCCTCATCATCCTTCTCAAGGGCAGCCCTGTCTTCTCGGCCCTCAGAATACCTTCCATCCTCCATGCCCTCACCCATGTGCCAATGAACAAAGGCCCGCCTGGCATCCATCAGGTCAGATGCATGGTCCAGGCCTGCCAACGCCTCAGCAGCAGCTGTACTGCTGCTCAGCATGCATACAGCTCTCTGTGCTTCGGTCATTCTCCAGGTACCAAGTGGGAGGCTGGGAATGAATGCCAACTTCGAAGGTGGTGGGGCACCAGTCCACACACTGGATGGTACACTGGCTCTTGATCGTGGCAATGGCAGCATCCACGTCTTTGGGGACCACGTCACCTCGGTACAACAGGCAAGTCATGGATTTACTGTGGTGAGGGTCCCATTTCCCCATCTGGTTGCCTGGCTCAAAGCGCGCACTGGGGATTTCTGCTGCAGAAAGCTGCTCCTGGTAGGCTTTCTCAGCAGAGATGACAGGGGAATACGTGGCCAGAGGGAAGAGGGTGGGGGGACAGGGCCCCAGGCTGGTCTGGAATTTGGTGAGGTGCACACTGAGGGCTGCATCCAATCTGAGGGAAGTAGCGAAGGAAGACAAGATGTGATCTGTCAGTCTGTTCAGGTTAGTACAGGTTGGGCGCTCCATATCGCGGTGCCTACGGCAGATATCGTAGATGGAATCATTATGGACCGTGAAGGCACAGAGTGCTCCGGTGAGATGTGGGTGCTGACGGGGGAATTGTAGGGCTCAACCACAGCCATGGAAACCTAGGGGGCGGGCAGAACAAATGGAGGTGAACCCAGAACCCATCTCTCCAGCAAAGCTGATGAAAGCCAGGAAGCCCTGAAGACCTGTGCACTGGTCAGCCAGTGTCCGAATTTGGTCCAAGGCAAGGCCAGTGATCTCCTTGCCAATGGTGTAGCGTCCCCGGGCGTAGTTATTGGCAGCATCTTCCTGGCCTATAATGAGCTACTCAGAGCGGAAGAGCTGGTGGTAGGTGCCACTGTGAACTTCATCAATGACCGTGTGTTCCAGGTCCACAAACACTGGCCCAGGCACATGCTTGCTGGTGCCTGTCTCACTGAAGAAGGTGATGAAGGAGTCACCTCCTCCCACAATGGTCTTGTCACTTGGCATCTGGCCCTCGGGCTGGATGTTGTATTCCAGTTGTAGAGCTCCCAGCAGGCATTGCCCATTTGGACCCCAGCCTGATCCATGTGGACAGAGGTACACTCATGCATGGTCACTCTTTGGGGCTGCCGGGCAGATAGCTGAGAAGAAGAGGAGAGGTTGTTGCTTCTTACAGTGCGCCTCTTAGGCGGTCGGTGTAAGAGAACCCTGACAAGTGTTCTCCAAGCTTAAGTGGTTGCTATGCCTGTGAAAGAACTTAGGACCGCTAAGTCCCAGGGGATGTGAGAGGCTGTGTGTTCTCCTGGCCCAGGTTCATGACACTGGAATAGACCTGTCCTCTGAGGAAGGGGGACTTGAGGGTGTCCTTCAGTAGCCAGGGACGGGGGCTGGCCCTTCCCTGTTCTCTCACACACAATAAGCTGGTGACACTGCAAGGTTTCTCAGTTCAGTCAGGAATGTGAGAGTCTGTGCCTCATTGACATGAGCAGGGGGAAGGGAAAGAAGCAAACCAGGTTGCAATAGAAACAGGACTTCCATATAATGATATTGAACCTGGCCTTTACTATTTATAACGAATAGACATTGCCCCTCCCATAGACAAATGGGCCCTGGGAAATAGCAGTGAGGGAGGCGCAAAGGGCTGTCCTCTCTCTCCTCTTGGTCTCCAGTGGACCCCAGGAAAAGCTCCAAAAGTTCTCCTTCACCTACAGCAGCGGGAGCTGGTCCAGTGCACCTTAGGGCCCAGCTGTGTCCCCACTGGTGGTGAGGAGGTTGTCCTGCCCCCTGGACACTCACTTGTGCCTGTTGTTCCTGGCCTGGAGTGTTCTGCTGGCCACCTAGGACTGGGGCTCCAGCTGGCGGGACAGGATGTAACTACAGGACAAAGTGACACCTGTGAGCTCCCTAAAGCCACACCTCAGGTGACCCTCCCAGTGTCGGGTGCCCTGGGAGTTGCCACACTACAAGGTTTGGGTCAGACTGAGAGCCATGGACACCGGTTCTCTGGACTGGTCAGCAGGGAGAGTGCGCCCCTGCCCTGGGCCAACTCCTGCCAGCCTCACCTCTCGTTCTCACTGAGCCACTCCATATCCCGGAACCAGGCCCCAAATTGCTCGTCAGGCTCCAGTTTGTACTTCTGGGCAGCCTCCTGCAGCAGCATGATCTCATCCAAGACTTTGTTTTCCTGGGGCCAGTGGGAAGGACAGGATGCCCAGCAGGCCTGGGTGGGGTGCTGGCGGGTCTTTGTGGTGGGTGAGGAGTGGGGCAGGGGACTGGTTCTGGGACTTTGCACACATGGGAACCCTCCCTCCCCCTAATTCCTTGCAGGCCCTACCTGTGCTCAGAGATGGGCATCAACAGCACCTCCTCCCAAAATTGTCCTTGGTGCCCCCTCCTTGGCCACCAACCAGAGGGTCTCCCGCTTCTCTGTTATCAAAGTCTCCCATGAAATGTAGGATGCAGGGAATGGAGCCCAGGAACATCTGCCCAGGGGCGTCTATAATTCCCACTTGCCTCCCCTACCCTGCAGGAAGTGCCGCAGGTGCTCACCTTCTTTTTCTGGGTGTTGATCTCACTGCCCTGGAAGGCAGACAGCCCAAGTCCATGAGAAAGAGCCCCCTAGCCATGACTAGCCCCCCTGTGCCCACCCCTTCTAGTGTTACACCAGGGCCAGGTCCCAGGAGGGACAGGGACACACACAGAAGACAGATTTGCTCTGAGGCCAGGCTCTGGTCCCCAGAGAAGGGGGACATGGATCCCTAAGGTGTGCATAATGCCCCAGTACCCAGAGCCCCCCTGACACTCTCGTGATAGGAAAAGTTGAAATTGCTGAGAGCTGAGGGTTCACTATGGGGCTGTCTCTCCCCAGATGTCAATCCTGGTAACTCTGCCCATGCCGCAGATCACCCACCTCCAGATAATCCTCCAATGCAGTGTCCAGCATCTCCAGGTCCATAAGAAATGTGCCAAGGAAGGGGACTCACTGTGCCATGGGAGTGAGGGTGGGATGAGCCCCTGTGCTCAGGTGCCCAGACAGAACCTCCCTTGGATATGTCTCACGCTCAGGTACCTGGCCTACCCGTGGAGCAGCCTAGGACCCTTAGAGTCTCCCCTCAACTCCCCACTCTCCATGAACACCAGACTCCCCGTGGCCAATGGCAGGGTCTGTGGTCTCGGGCCCAGCCCTACCCCACACCCATCTTGCATTCTATTCCTCTAGTCCCTTTTCCTGGTCACTCTAAATGGTGGATTTCAGGCTCCGTAGCAACAGAAGGCAGGGCTGGAGGAGGAAGGGTCCCCTTTCTTGACTTGGGGGCCTCCAGCTAGGAAAGCAGAGCCCCTCTCCTCTGAGCCTGGAGCCCCCACAACACAAGCTCGTTCACCTTTTTCTGCAGCATCTTCTGAGCTCCCTGGTGGTTCCTCATCAGAGTGGCAAACTTGGAGGACCGCTTCTGCCAGGGTCGAGGTTAGGATCAATGAGGCCATACTTTCCTCAATCCCTTTTCCCCAGGCCTCTGACCTCAGACCCTGGACATCTGACCCAAGTAATCTGTACCAGTGCTGCCCTGACCTCCAGCGTGCTCTGATTCTAGAGCCAGCTGGCTCCAATCATCACTCGTTGTTGACCTTGAGCCTGGGGGCTGACCTCCCTGAGTCCAGTTTCCTCCTCTGGAAAGTGTAAGAAGCCTAGGTTGTTCAGAGGACATGGTGTCATATTACTACGACATTGTTCTTGATTAGACGCCTCTCCAGGTGGAGCTGGGAAGAGAGCTGTGCACAGTGCTTTTCTCCCTGAACCTCATGACCACCCTGTGAGGCCCGCAGCGCAGGATGGTCATCCCTCCACGTCCCACATGAGGGGACAGAAGCCCACAGAGGGGCAGTGGCTGGCTCAGGGACCTAGCAGGACAGGCCGCTTGCCCCTCCCATTTAGAGGCTCTGTGCCAACTGCCCCACCCTACCGTAGTCTCTGCCCACCAGGCTGGACCTGAGGCCATACCAGGCCTTCACTTACCCAAGGGACACTTCTGGACATTCCCCTGCACAGCACTCTGTCTTCATCATCTCAGGATTGGGACCCCTGAGGTGTCCCATCTGACTGGCAGGGTAGGGAGTGACAGGGTACTTGGCTTCCTTGTTTAAATGAAGCTTCTGAAGTCTGTTCAAGAAGGATCCACTAAGACTCCATCAATTCCCCCAGACACTTTGGAAGGTCCTGTGGATGGCCCACTGGGCACCAGGTGAGAATCCTGACTGACTGACTGGCCAGGGAACTACAGGGGCACAAAGGGCACTCAGGGTGCACACATGTCTGTCTCTGGTCCAGCAATAGGGACCTGAGGAGGAGAGCCCTGTTATTCCCCTGGCCCATGGGAATCACTTGCAGTGCCCATCCCTGGGGAAGGCAGGGTGCACTCCGCTTGGAGATGTGCTGAAGTCAGAAGGAGCAGTGAGGGCCTGGCCTCCCAAGGGCAGGCTGGGCTCATTTAGGGCAGAAAGGTGCCCCACTTCTACCATTCAGCCATTCGCCTGGAAGAAGCTCCGTGCCAGCAGGACGGATCAGCATGGAGGCCAGAGACCCCTCCGTCAGCCAGCTCAGCATCCCCTTCTAGAGTGGCCCAGCCACCACCACTTTATGCCATGACTGGGGCTCCTGCCCCTCAAGCTGCCCGCACCTGTCTGTGGACCAAATAGATCCCTCTCCCTGTGACTCGGGACCAATAGAGTGAAACTTTTTAGGGAAACTTGAAGAGACCAACTATCAAAGCCACATCGGGCCCAGTCCCCCTTCCCTGTCACCCCACTTTCCTTACAGACCTCCAGCCTCCACTCTACCTTGATGAGCTGTTCCGGCTCATGGAGTTGTCTTGGCTGCACAGTTTTTGAAAGGTGTCTGAGCTCCTCCTGAGAAGAAGCAAAAGAGAAAAAGACATGTTTAGGAATAATGGGGCATGGGGGGTAAGTGCAAATTCCTTTTGACAATCTCATGTTCCAACTGCCTGGGTGAGGGTTTTCACTGGGTATGCCGAGATGGAAGGAACTGGGGTGGAAACTCCCATGTTGTTCATCTGGGCCTTTATTCCCATTTCGACTGGACAGCTGTGTGTTCACCAGGTTTAATTTCAACTGGGCTGAGGGTTCTGTTTCTATTAACACTAGAAAATCTCCAATCTGGCCCAACCCAGCATCTGACATTTCAGGAAACTGATTTCTAAAGCACATGTGGTGGCCTGAGGTCCCAGGTGGGCTCAGAGACCTGGCCCAAAAGCCCAGTTTGTCCTCAGTGTTGGCTGCCTCCCAGGAGGTATCAGCTGCTGAGGGAGCCATGGCACACATAGGAGAGATCCTTCACCTCCCTGGTCCTCCTATGGGGAGACCTTGCCCACCTGGACACTTTCCCCCATGTCTTCTTAAGACGGTAGATTGACACACTCTGCAGACCTGAGAGTATAGCGTGCAGTGAGGAAAAGTTCCTGAGGGTTTGGCACTCCTGGGGAAGGGAAGGGATTGGCTTTGAGGTGGCGAGCTAGAGCTCTAGCTTCAGTCCCCCTCAATGTACATAGCCCTCATGGGTGTGACAGATGCTCAGGGAGGGCACATTTAGGACCAAAAATCAAAACCCACAGAGAGGAAGAATTTAGCCCAACCCAAGGAAGGAATCAGGTAGGAAGTGAGCCTCCCACCACCGGGACTGAGAGTCAAGGTCAGGGTGCCCCTGGCAGGAAGGGCCTAGACACTGTGCAGGGCCATAGACCTCAGACTTGAATCCTGAGAGCTGATGAAGGGGAAGAGGCACCATTCAAGGCTGGGTCTCCCGTAACATACCATGGCAACCTTTATCCAATACTCTACCACCCTGACCCTGTCCCGGGCCATCATGCTTGGGTCCCCAAGGCAGGTGGTGATCACAAAGTTGGCCACACTCTTGAACTGTGTAATGGTGGCATGGACAGTGGGGGCCAAGTGCTCATTACCAGGCTTTGTTCTCTGGGACCAGACAGAACCCAGGCACTCGTGGGGCACCACCATCTTGAACAGCTCCCAGGAAGAGAGGGGAGTGACACCCAGCGCTGTCACATCCCACATTCATGGCCACAGTTCCCCGTAGCCCCAGGCAGTAGTGACTGGTCAGAGCTGGTGTTCAGGAAGCTGAGGATATTCCCTGAGCCATGTGTTAGTCCTGGGACTTCTCCTCTGTCCACTGAGGGCACCCAGCACTGAATGCCCCAGGATCCAAGGACTGGTGGGAAAGGGAGAGGGGCATGTTCCAGCAGCTGCTCACTCCTCTAGTCGACCCCCCATTCAGTGCACATTGCCCAGTGGGAGCTACGCCCTGGACTTTGTTTGTTTATCTGCCTTGTGGTTAAGTACACATCTGGTGCCTAATCAGTGTGGGCACTGCTGAGCTCATAGGCGGATGGATAGGTGACCCATGGACCTGGCTGCACACAGTGAGCTCCTAGCCTCCACAGAAGAGGACAGGACCCACCCAGCTTCCTGTCTGCTCCATCACATGGAATTGACACAGCTACTCTGGGCATCTGGGCCTGTGTGTGTCCACCTCTACTGTCCGCAGGTGGACAACAAAGGCTCTGGGGTTAAGAAAGTGGCTCATGTCACACAGGTGGTGTGTGGTCGAGGTGGTACTTGGATCCAGACCATAGGTGTTCAGATCACAGAAAGGCCGGTGGGGGCAGCTGATGGCAGAGTAGGCTTACTCCACCCCATCCTGAGAGCCCCACTGCTCACCACATCCACTAGGGTCAGTTGCTGTGCCACCAGCCATGGAGGGAAGGTCAGGATGTTACTCTTCTTTTCCCTGCTCTGCTTTTTGGTGGTCACAGCCTGGGGGTAGTCCAGTTCTGGCGATGGAGTTGGCTGTGTTGTTGCAGGAATTTGGATCCCAGCTGGTGGTCCAGGTAGATCCAGCTCAAGAGCTGGCACTGATGCTGAAGGTGGGGTAGCTGAGTGCTCCAGGTGTGGAGGGTTCAATGGCCGTGACGCTGGCTCCAGCATGAGCACAGCTGGAGTGGGCTCTAGTCTCATTGTAGGCCCTTCCTCTGGCTCGGGAAGGTTCTGAAGCTCTAGAGGTGGTTGTGGAGCAAGAGAAAGAGAGAGGTTCTTGCAAATCCCTGACATTTGCTGCCTTTCCAAAAACAGGAAAGGTGCTACTGCCTGTAAGGGAATTCCAGGCTATGAACACCTTCCCAGAACATCTTCACAGGCTGCAGTCCCCTCACTTTCCAGCTCAGTCTCAGTGGGCTCCAGATGCTCCAGCTCAACCCAAGGAAGTGGGATATGGCCCAGCAGACGACAGGCAGGAAAGTTGAGCTGCACAAAGGCCTGCTTCAGTGTGGACCAGGGGAAGAGTAGGGGCTGGCCGCAGTACTGCACCTGATCTGGCCAGGTTCCCACGGTCGTAGCGATCTACCTGGGGGAGGTAGTCGGGTAGCTGAGTCAGCATTTTGGTCTTTCATTCCAGGCTGCCCTCCCGTGGCACCGTTGTATGGGACTGAGCCTCTATATCTGCTCCATCCCGTGCAGGGAACAGCCCCATCCTACCCCGACCCCTGTGTGGCTGTCCTGGCCATAGGAGGCCTGGTGATCCTGGTTCACCACGGAGCCTGTGTGAGCTTCTTCTTCCCAATGACATTTTTCCCGAAGGTCCCGGACTCTTCCCACCCCAACCCTCCATGCACCTGGGCATCTGGACCGAGGATTGAGACAGGCTGGTGAGCAGGCTGCTCACCACACCTCCTGTTCTGAGCCTGATGATGGTGGTCAGGAAAGATGGGTGTGGAGAAGGGCAGAGCAGGATGGGAGTGTGGTCGGATTGGTACTACTCATCCCAGCCTCCACTCTGGTCCTAAAGGGACTGGGACCATTTCCCAGTTCTCTGGACTCTTGTCTTCCCACAGTGGAAGCCATCAGACCTCATCCATCTCATGGAAATGAGAAGATGTGTGAGATCAGGGCTGTACTGGACCCTCCCATCCCACAGCCTCCATTATGTCAACAGGGGTGGCCCTCCTCGACCCAAAGACCACTCACTTTTTAACTTGTTCCAGGGGAGTGTCACCCTGGTCATTTAAAGGGAATATGCCTCCAGGTATAGTGAAAACTTTGATGGCATCTGATGTGAAGGATGGTGGACAGGACCCATGAAGGATGCCTAGTGTGACTGTCTGACTCACTGACTAGAGCTGTGGCCCAGGGATCATGTCTGCTTCATTCACAATTTCGTCTCCAAAATTGCCTGCATACACATTGTTGAATCAATGAACTCCAACTGGAATCATCCCAGATATCTGAGCAGGCCTGGTACCCTGTGCTGTCCCCAGAGATCCCTAATCTAGCTACACCAAGGACAAGAACCAGCTGGCTGCAATCTCAACTCCTTGAGAGGGGGTTTCCCATGTGCGTTTCCATATAGAAATGCCACAGGCAACTGCTGGGTGAGGCAGGTAACTTTTCATGGGGAGAGAGAAATCCTTGCTGAGAAGAAACACAGCAGGTCCAGCCACCTTTTCTGCAGAGACAGGCACCAGGTTTGCACCTGCCGTGGCTCGTTCCTACAATAGTCCCCACAAGCACCCTAGGATGTTTCTCCTAGGACATTTACCACCGCAGTTTTCAGAGGAGGAAACAGAGGCCAAGAGAGATGTGGTGACATGTGCAAGACACACAGCTGGCAGTGGGCAGAGACAGCACTGTGAGCAGGTGCTCACCTAGGAAGCAGCTAGTCCAGCACCTGTCATGTCATGGAGAAGGCCGGGTGGAGGACTGTGAAGGTGGAGATGCGGAAGATGTTCCCCCCCAGGAGGGCTTGTATCGTGGACTCTCCCTTGTCTTTCAGTGTGCCTTGCTGGAGGGCCCGCATCCTGAAGGCCTCACTGAGGTTCATTGTGAACTCCGCTTCATGCTGGGTGGGACAAGGAGGGACGTCCAGTCAGCGGCATCACCATGAATCACAAGGAGGACTGTGGTCAGGAGGTCACCCCGGGAACTCCCAGCCCTTCAGGGACGTGTGCAAGAGGAGGGACAGGCGTGCCCACGCTGAACAAGTCTCTGGGTTCTGGAAGTACCACTTAGGTTTGGTGGTGGTGGTGGTGGGGTTGTTTCTATAGTTGTTATCTTCCCACCATATTTCAGCTGAGGAACATCCTACCTCCGTGTATTAACAGGCTGTGGTAAGAACATTGTCCCAGTGAGTCCTCAAGAAACATCTCCATTATAGGGATGTGAGCACAGAGGCTTAGGGATGTTAAATGGCTGCTCAGGGTCATCCTCATCATACCTGTCCAAAGCTAGAGCTGCCTTACATTCCCTCTCTGCTACCTGAGACTTATCCATTCCTGACACAGGGAACCTGGGCCCTTCCCAGTTTGGGGACAGTGTAAAAGATAGACCCAGCTGATGAAAACCCTTGACTTCGAAAATGACACTGGTTTTTTTCTTTAACATTCAAAGGCATTTTGAGACCCTTTGTAGTGTACACAGGTCCCTGATTCAGCAAAGTGGCCACTGCCTGGAGAGTCCAGACTAGGGAAAGCCGAGCCCCAGGCAGGAATGTGAGCAGATGATTTGAGAGGGAGCAAATCCACGTGGCTGGTGCAGAGTGACGAATGACTCAACATCCTCATGAGGCAATTGCAGATCAAGGAACACTGTGATTGCCTTAAACAACCTGACATCAGATTGGTCAGGATCGAGAAGAATGAGAAATCCCTGGGAAAGCCTGGATGCAAGCACGCAGCCATTATCAGAACCCGCTGTTGGAAACATCACTGCTACAAGCCTGTTCAGTTTGGAGTCTGGCCGCAGCTGTTACAATGTGTCCTTGCACCAGCAGTCCGATCCCTGGGTGTCTGTCTGGAGCTGTGGATTAGTATATATGTGGACTGAATTGTGTCACCCAAATTCCGTGACTTTATAAACCCTACAGGTTGAGAATGTGCCTGTAGTTGGATGTGTGGTCTTTTAGGAAGTGACTGAGATTCAGTGAGTTCATCGGGGTGGGTCTGAATCCAATAGGACTGGTGTCCTTAGAGGAGGAGGGAAGGACACAGGAAAGCACAGAGGGAAGTCCAGGTGACACAGAGATAGAAGATGACCACATACGAGTCGAGGAGAGAGACCCCTGAGGAGAAACCAGCCCTGCCAAACCCCTCATCTCTCACTCGTAGAATTTGTGATAATGGAGACATAAATGTTTGCTGCTTACAGCACCCCAAGTTGTCCTGCGTCATAGCAGTGCGAGCAAAAACTCCAGTGCATTAGGACACACTTAAGCGTTTCCGGCAGCATGGCCAAAATGGCACCTCTATTGAATGACATCAAGGTCCAAGAGCACTGAAAGGCTGCATGGCTGTGGCAAAGGGTCTCCCTTATGGAATATCCTGAGTACAAATGAAGGCACGGTTCCTGACCTGGCAGTCCCCGATGATATGTTTTGTGAGCAGAAGAACAGAGAATAACTCAACCCCATCTTCCCCCTTTCTGTGTATACACACTGTGGTAATAAGTGTGATGATGTGTAAGGCTTGGAGAAGGTGTTCAAGGACAGTGGCGCTGCCTACTCCCCAGGATCCCTGGGGCAGGTGGTTCAAACAACAGCATCAGCCAGATGCAAATGTGCTCATTCATGGTCTACTGTGAACTGAAACCACATGATTTTTGCTCTCATTTTCCTACAAATATGTGATGAGTGTCTTTAACCCTCACAGGTAGCTGGTGGGAGACATAGAATTCCAGATCGCTTTGTGCCTGGGACCATGGGACACTATAGTGGGAAAGCCCTGGGAGGTCCCCATCGCAGTCCTGAGATTTGAGTCTGGGTTTCAGGCTCTCCCTGTTCATATCGGGGTCCTGGGTGTGCAATATTGCTCTCTCATCCCAAGCTTTCCCTCACCACACCCCAACACACACACACACACACACACACACATATGCAAAACATGTGTACACACACCCAGGATAAGGGGTAAGGGTGTGGACTGCCCAGGTGGGTTCACAGTTGGGACCTGGCCTGGATTCACCTGTTCTGCACTGCCCTGGGTTACCTGAGGGTGCCTCCTGCCAAATGACCAGAGGTGTCGTTGGTGACCGTTGTGACATTTTCTACAGAAAGACACTCATTCTGGGATTTCTTCAGCCGAGAGCCTCAAAAAGTTGGGATACAGCAAGAGAACATCCATCTCTCTTGACTGTCTCCAGTCAAATGAGCTGGATAGGGGGCTGTGTCTAGAATGTGGGTGCATGGTTACCAGAGTTGGAATGTCAGTTGGGAGCTGTCACTAAGGAAGTGAGGTCACCTTTTGAAGGTTCCATGATATGGGCCTCTTTCTCCAATTAAAGCCACCCAAGCCCGTTCTGGGCTGTCAACTGCTCATCCTCCTTGCCCAAGACATCTCCTACCTGTACACGGACATCCAACACAGCCCTACCCACATTTTCCGGGGAATGGACAATCTTACAAGCTTTGAGGAGAGAGCTGTGTTCAGACCTCTTTTCCTCCCAGTTATGTGTCCTAAAAGAGGTTATGTATCTGTCGGGGACTCCCCTGTGCTGATTCGGGTTAGGGGTTGGTTTACACATAGTGTTAAGGTTAGTGTTAGGGACATGCTGAAGGTTTGTTAGGAACAGAGTTAGAGAGACTGAGGCATAGGATTGGGATGGGTTTAGGGTTAAGGTTAAAAAAGGGGTTCATGTTTTAGAGTTCAAGGTCAGGGACAGTGTGAGGATCAGGATTTAAGTTAGGGACAGGGTTCGGGTTGGGATTGGGGTTGGGGTTGGTGTTGTGGTTGGGGTTGGGGTTCGGAACAGGGTCCGTGTTAGGGACATGGCTGCCGCGTCCAACTCGCCTCATCGGATGCCCGGAGTGGGCACGATAAGAAGTTAACAAAGACCGACAAAAATGTGTTTGAAAGCAGGGGGCAGGTGGACAAAAACTCTGTCTCTGTTGGGAGAAAAGTTGAACTAGTCTAGCAGCCATGGTTCATTTATATAGCCGCACTTATGCGGGGCAGAAAAGGGAAGGGTGATAGCCTCATGCAGGGAACTTTCCATGTGCCAGGTGAAGATTGTTAACACCATGAGTCGGACTCCAGATTTTGAGTAGCCAGAGTATTGAAACCACCTGCGGGTGCCGGAAACCTCCTCCATATGCCGAGGTGCTGTGACAGCCTTGCTAAGGATGACGCAGCATTTTTTGCAGCTCCGGGTGGGTCCCTCAGACCCCTTCATAGGGCTATGTTTAGGTTAGGGATAGGGCTAGTGTTTGGGTTGGGGACATTGTTAGGGTTAAAGTTAGGGATATTGTTAGAGTTACGGTGAAGAATGGGGTTAGTGATAGTGTTAAAGACAGAGTTGGGACCTATTCTTCTTAAACTATTCCAAAAAATCCAGAAGGAGGGAAGGCTCCCAAACCCTTTCTATGAAGCCACCATCACCCTGATCCCAAAAACAGACAAAGACAGTACAAAAAAGGAAAACTACAGGCCGATATCTCTGATGAACATAGATGCAAAAATCCTCAACAAAATCTTAG
>NW_017732066.1:768693-774490 GCF_001890085.2 Hipposideros armiger
GGAGTAGACTGCGGGAACGGATTCAATGGAATTGTAATAGATAAGCATGATATTGGGGGTGGGAGAGCAATAGATGGGGGGAGGGGGGTTGTTACTTTGTGAGGGTAAAAAGGGTAACTATTGCATTGTTCTGTACACCTGAAACTAACAATAAAAAAAATAATAAAAATAAAATAAAATAAAATAAAAAAATAATAAATAAAGAAAAGCCTGGACAGAAGGAAGTTCTCTTCTTTAACCACCAGAGAAATTAAAAAAATACATATTTTTAAATATTTTTTTACCCTTTCACCTGTGAGTAAAGTTCATATAGGGTAGGTAAGATAAAAAAAAAAAGACAGAGTTGGGTTAGTGTTAGGGAAGTGGTTCGGGTAGATGTTGGTTTACACATAGTGTTAAGGTTAGTAGTGTAGAGACTTTCTTAGGGTTTGTTAGGAACAGTGTTAGAGAGAGACTGAGGCATAGGATTGGGACAGGTTTAGGGTTAAGGTTAAAAAAGGGGTTCAGGTTTTAGACTTCGGGGTAGGGGCTGGTGTTTGTTTTAGGATTAGATACAGTGTTAGTTTTTAGGGGTAAGGGACACTGTTAGGGTTTTTATGGTAAGGGACAGTGTTAGGTTTATGGTTAGTACACTTTTAGGGTTTGACAGGGTTAGTTAGGGTTAGAATTAGGGAAAGGGTTCGGTTGAGGGGAAGAGTCAGGGTAAGGTTTAAGTTTTTAATTTAAATTAGGGTTAGGTATAGGGTTAAAATAGAATTAGAAATGGGGGGGCATGGCATGGCTTGGGGTTATTTTTAGGGTTAGTTTCAGGGACACTGTTAGACTATGGTTCGAAACAGGGTAAGGGACAGGTTTAGGGTTAGCTTTAGAGGCAAGGTTAGGGACAGGTTTAGGGTTCATTGAGGGATAGTTAATTTAGTGTTAGGGTCAGCGACAGTGTGAGGATCAGGGTTTGAGTTAGGGACATGGTTCGGGTTGGGGTTGGGGTTCGTGTTTGTGTTGGTGTTCGGGACAGGTTCAGTGTTAGGGACATGGCTGCCGCATCCAGCGCGCCTCTTCGGACTGCCAGGCGTGGCCGCGATGGAAGTTCAGAAAGACCAACAAAGAAATACTTGAAAGCGGGCAGGTGGACAAAAGCTCTGTCCTCTGTTGGGAGAAAAATTAACCAGTCTAGCACCTGTGGTTCATTTATATAGTCGCGCTTATGCGGGGGCAGAAAAGGGGAGGGTGATAGCCTCTTGCAGGGAACTTTCCGTACGCCAGCTGCAGATTGTTAGCACCAATGACTCGGCCTCAAGATGTTGAGTTGCCAGTTTTGAAACCATCTGCGGAAGTCGGAAACATCCTCCGTATGCTGAGGTGCTTTGCCAGCCTTGCTAAGGATGACGCAGCATTTTTTACAGCTCCGGGTGGGACCCTCAGTCCCCAGCATAGGGTTATGTTTAGGGTTAGGATAGGGCTAGTGTTTGGGTTGGAGACATTGTTAGGGTTAAGGTTAGGGATACTGTTAGAGCTATGGTGAAGAATGGGGTTAGTGATAGTGTTAAAGACAGAGTTGGGCTAGTGTTAGGAAAGTGGTTCGGGGTAGGGGTTGGTTTACACATAATGTTGTGGTTAGTGTTAGGGAAATGCTTAGGGTTTGTACGAACAGAGTTAGAGAGAGACTGTGGCATAATATTGGGAAGGTTTAGGGTTAAGGTAAAAAAGGGGTTCAGGTTTTAGGGTTCGAGGTTAGATGCCTTTGTTAAGTATAAGATTAGACACAGTGTTAGTTTTTAGGAGTAAGAGTCACTGTTAGGATTTTTAGGGTAAGGGACATTGTTAGTTTTAGACTCAGAATCAGGGCTATGGTTTCGGATTCAGTTTTAGTTAGGGATAGTTTTAGGGTTACTGTTGGGGACATGATTCGGGTTCATTTAGGGGACCGGGTTTGGGCACAAATATAGGGTTAGGTTTGGGACAGGAGTAGGGTGAAGTTTGAAAACAGGGTTAGAGTTAGGTACAGTGTTAGGGTTTAGGGATAGGGACAATGTTAGAATTACGGTTAGAAAGAGGTTTAGGGTTGACATGGTTGTTATGGTTAGAATTAGGGAAAGGGTTAGGTTGAGGGGATAGGGTCAGAGTTAGGTTAGATTTTGAATTTGGTTTAGGATTAGGGTTAGAATGAGAATAAGATACGGGGGGGGGGAATGGCAAGGCTTGAGGTTATTTTTAGGGTTAGGGTTAAGGACACTGTTTGGCTTTTAGGGTTCGAAACAGGGTAAGGGACAGGTTTAGGGTTAGGTTTAGAGGCAAGGTTAGGGACAGGTGTATGGTTTGTTGAGGCATAGTTAATTTAGAGTTAGGGTCAGGGACAGTGTGAGGATCAGTGTTTGAGATAGGGACAGGGTTCGGGTTGGGGTTGGCTTTTGGGGTTTGGTAAAATTTCAGTGTTAGGGACATGGCTGTTGCATCCAGCAAGCTTTGTCATACCGACCAGAGTGGGCAGGATGGGAAGTTGAGAAAGACCGACAAAGAAATACTTGAAAGCAGGGGCAGGAGGACAAAAGCTCTGTCCTCTGTTGGGAGAAAAGCTGAACCACCCTAGCAGCCCTGGTTCGTTTATATAACTGCACTTAGGCAGGGGAAGAAAAGGGGAGGGTGATAGCCTCGGGCAGGGAACTTTCCGTGTGCCAGCTGCAGATTGTTAGCACCAGTGACTCGGGCTCAAGGTGATGAGTAGCCAGTGTATTGAATCCACCTGAGGGTACCAGAATCCTCCTTCTTATGCTAAAGTGTTGTGCCAGCCTTGCTAAGAATGACGCAGCATTTTTTACAGCTCCGGGTAGGTCCCTCTGATCCCTGGCTCAGGGTTATGTTTAGGGTTAGGGATAGGGCTAGTGTTTGAGTTGGGGACATTGTTAGGGTTAAGGTCAGGGATACTGTTAGAGTTATGGTGAAGAATGGGGATAGTGATAGTGTTAAAGACAGTGTTGGGTTGGTGTTAGGAATGTGGTTCAGGTTAGGGGTTGGCTTACACATAATGTTAAGGTTAGTGATAGGGACATGTTAGGGTTGTGAGGAACAGTGTTAGAAGACACTGTGGCATATTTATGGGACGGTTTAGGGTTAAGGTTAAAAAAGGGGTTCAGGTTTTAGGGTTCAAGGTTAGATGCCGGTGTTAGGTATAGGATTAGACACAGTGTTAGTTTTTAGGGGTAAGGTTCACTGTTAGGGTCTTTAGGTTAAGGGACAGTGTTAGGTTCAGACTAAGAATCAGGGTTATGGTTTCAGAATCAGGTTTATTTAGGGATTGTTTTAGGGTTACTGTTTGGGACATGATTAGGGTTGATGATAGGGGACCGGGTTAGGATAGGAATATAGGGTTAGGTTTGGGACAGGATTAGGGAGAAGTTTGAAAGCAGGTTAGATTTAGGGACAGTGTTAGGGTTTAGGTTAGTGACAGTGTTAGGGTTATGGTTAGAAACAGGTTTAGGGTTTGACAGGGTTAGTTAGGGTTAGAATTAGGGAAAGGTTTAGGTTGAGGGGATAGGGTCAGGGTTAGGTTAAGTTTTGAATTTGAATTAAGTTTAGGATTAGGGTTAGAATTAGAATTAGAAACAGGGGCGGGTTTGGCAAGGTTGGGGTTATTTTGAGGGTTAGTGTAAGGGACACTGTTAGGCTTTTAGAGTTCGAAACAGGCTAAGGAACAGGTTTAGGGTTAGGTTTAGAGGCAAGGTTGGGGCAGGTTTAGGGTTCATTGAGGGATATTTAATTTAGCATTAGGCTCAGGGACAGTGTGAGGATTGCGGTTTGAGTTAGGGACACAGTTCAGATAGGGAGGGCTTGGGGTTCAGGTTGGGTTTGGGGACTCGGTACGTTCAGTGTTAGTGACATGGCTGCCGCGTCCAGTGTGCCTCGTCGTACCGCCCAGATTGAGCGCGACGGAAAGTTAAGAAACACCAGAAAGAAATACTTGAAAGCGGATACAGGTGGACAAAAGCTGTGTGCTCTGTTGGGAGAAAAGTTGAACCACTCTAGCAGCCGTGGTTCGTTTATGTAGCCGCGCTTATAAGGGGCCAGAAAAGGGGAGGGTGATAGCCTCGGGCAAGGAATTTTCCATGCGCCAGCTGCAGATTGTTAGCACCAATTACTCGGACTCAAGATGTTGAGTAGCTAGTTTATTGAAACCACCTGCAGGTGCCAGAAACCTCTTCCTTATGCCAAGGGTGTGGGCCAGCCTTGCTATGTATGACACAGCGTTTTTTACAGCTCTGGGTGGGTCCCTCAGTCCCCGACACAGGGTTATGTTTAGGGTTAGGGCTAGGGCTAGTGTTTGGGTTGGGGACATTGTTAGGGTTAAGGTTAGGGATATTGTTAGAGTTACGGTGAAGAATGGGGTTAGTGATATTGTTAAAGACAGAGTTGGGTTAGTGTTAGGGAAGTGGTTACGGTTAGGGGTTGGTTTACACATAATATTAAGGTTAGTGTTAGGGACATAATTAGGGTTTGGTAGGAAGAGTGTTAGAGAGAGACTGTGGCATAGGATTGGGAAGGTTTAGGGTTAAGGTTAAAAAAGGTTTTCAGGTTTTAGGGTTTGTGGTTAGATTCTGGTGTTATGTATAGGATTAGACACAGTGTTAGTTTTTAAGGGTAAGGATCACTGTTAAGGTTTTTAGTTAAGGGACAGTGTTAGGTTCAGACTCAGAATCAGGGTTATGGTTTCAGATTCAGTTTTAGTTAGGGATAGTTTTAGGGTTAGTGTTTGCGACATGATTAAGGTTGATTAAGGGGACCGGGTTTGGACAGGAATATAGGGTTAGGTTTGGGACAGGATTAGGGTGAAGGTTAAAAATAGGGTTAGAGTTAGGTACAGTGTTAGGATTTAGGGATAAGGACAGTGTTAGGGTTATGGTTAGAAACAGGTTTAGGGTTGACATAACCAGTTAGGGTTAGAATTAGGGAAAGGGTTAGGTTGATGGGATAGGGTCAGGGTTAGGTTAAGTTTTGAATTTGAATTAGGTTTAAGATTAGGGTTAAAATTAGAATTAGAATCGGGGGCAGCTTTGGCAAGGTTGGGGTTATTTTTAGAGTTAGTGTAAGGGACACTGTTAGGCTGTTAGGGTTTGAAACAGGCTAAGGGACAGGTTTAGGGTTAGGTTTAGAGGCAAGGTTAGGGACAGGTTTAGGTTCGTTGAGGGATAGTTAATTTAGGGTTCATTGAGGGATAGGTGAGGGACAGGGTGAGGATCAGTGTTTGAGTTAGGGACACGGTTCGGGTTGGGGTTGGGGTTCGTGTTTGTGTTGGTGTTCGGGACAGGTTCAGTGTTAGGGACATGGCTGCCGCATCTAGCGCACCTCTTTGGACCACCAGGTGTGGCTGCGATGGAAGTTAAGAAAGACTGACAGGGGACTTCCGGTAAAATGTTGTACTAAACAGGCGCTGTGCTGACTACTTCCCAGGATCACACCAAAATTACAAATAATTTATAAGATATTCAACCAAGGAAGTTCCCTGGGCCCTAGATAAGCAGAACCTCTAAACGAAGGACTTAAAGAAGAGGCCACGTCAAATCCGGTGATCTAACACATTGAAACAATCAGTGTGACAGCCAGATTAAAGAAACAAAGAAACATGTCCCAAGTAAAAGATCAGAAGAAACCTCAAGAAATGCAACTAAATGAAACAGAGGTATCCAACCTTTCAGAGACAGAGTTTAGAACACTGATGATAAGAATGTTTCAGAACTTAAGGAGGACATAAAGAAGGATATAGAAATCATAAAAAAAAACCAGGTAGAACTAAAGAATACAATAA
>NW_017732066.1:776835-791495 GCF_001890085.2 Hipposideros armiger
AGGGACATGAAAGACAGTTCGAGGAATATAATTAATAATGTTGTAAATATTTTGTAGGGTGTCAGGTGGTCACATGTCTTGCATCATGGATGGGGAAGAGGCTTGATCACTGCACTGTACACCTGAAGCTGATGTTGTATAATATTGTATGTCACCTATAAGTGAATATATATATATAGTCATGGGACGTGGAGTTTAGTGTGGGAGTGGAGTCAAGGGATTTGAAATAGATATGTATGATATTGGGGGGAAGTGGGGCGGCCAATTGGGGGAGGGGGGTTGTCACTTTGAGGGGTAAAAAGTATAACTATTATACTGTGTTGTACAGCTTAAACTAATTCTAAAAAATGTGTATTTCATAATAAAAAAAGTCAGAGAAAAATGTATATTTCTGGTAACTGAAGAGAAGAATCCAGATGGCGACTTTTCAGTTGGTGAAAGAAGCTTTTCTGCAAAGTGTGAGTAGTCAGGAGCCCTATCTGCCTCGTTAAGTCAGTTGGAACCCGGGGCAAGAGGGACAAAATCATGTTTCTCTCTAGTAACCAGAGGAGGAAGTGGTCACTGGGCTAATTACTAATGTCTTATTATCTTGTGCCTTCTGGGGGATCATTTAATTTTTCAGATGTTCGTGCTGCAAGAGACCAGATCAATATCAGGGGCCTTGCGTACCCCCCGCTCCCTGTACACGAAGCCCCTCCTCGACCACCGTCAGGCTACAGCCAGCCTCCTTCTGTCTGTTCTTCTTCCACTTCCTTCAATGGGCCGTTCGGAAGTGGGGTTGTGTCACCACAGCCTCACAGCACCTATTACAGTGGTATGACGGGACCCCAGCATCCATTCTATTACAGGGTAAGGAAATACGAGGACTCTTTCATTTTCAGAACCTGTTCCGGGAAGCAGCAGAAGTTTGTGCTTATGGATTCTGTTACTGGTGCAAACTATATTTCAGCTTTAAAATAAGAAAAATGTTAAGTTTGAATTTAATATATGATATTTTTAAATCAAAAGAAGTTTGAATTTTAATGGGTTCTAGATATCAGTTGAGACGGACTATTAGCGATGCTTTTTGCTTTTATTTATTATCTCGATGAGAAAGTGAACTCCACAGGGTTAGCAGTGACTGTCCTATGATTCAGAGGAATTTGTTGATAAACAAGTGTTTCATTTGTTATATCTTGTATAGTAATTTATATTGGCATTTAAAGCAATGATAAACTTAAATTTCTACAGTAGTTCAGTAAACCTATATTTAATACATGTTATAACTTTTAAATATGAGATAATGAGGGAAAATACTGCCTGTAGGACTCAGATGTTATTGCCACATAATAGTATTATACTATATCCCATTTCTAGAGTCTTATTTCAGGTTACCTTCAGTCATGTATAATTGTTTACTAAGTATAAATATGATAATTTTCTATTTGAAAAGATGAAAGCACAATTAATTATCAGTGGTGTTCAGATCCTATCAAGTTTAGCAGACCCAACCTGTCCGCACCTTAATGCTTAATGCTTATTAACACAAGTAATTCCTATAGGACAATGGAGCATGAACACTAATTTATATTTCCTGGAACTAACGTGAAGATCCAATACAATTCTTTATTTTTGTTGATTCCCTCTTTAGTCTAATTCAAGAAAACATAGGGACTAGTATTCATAGAAGCCAAGTGCATGCCTAAATAAATTTCATACGAGCTAGGAAGAAAGAGAGTTTAGAATAAATATGGTAAAGAAGGAATTCCAGAATTTAAATTAAATCTTCAATTTTTGAAAGACGTTGGCAATATAAGTCATAAGCTGCACCATTCATAGAGTTCCTATGAATATTTTTCCATTCTTTTACTCAGACAAGGAGAAAAACACAGAACAATAGCATTTTATAGTGTCTCCCATCCTTGGAAACTTTGTGTGGTAGGCAGTGTGAAATGCAAGTTTTTATTTTTCGGTCTTCAAATCTGCTGTAATGTAATTTACTTAAAATGGCTCAATTGATCATTACATGACAGTCAGCTTTTGAGACCAAGAAGTTTTTTTCTTTTTTCTTTAAAAAAAATTTTAATTATCATACCATCTAGGCTCAGACTTTGTGTTCGCTAATTTTACATAAATAACAATCATGTGATGCTTTAATAACATTTTATTATTTTAAACCATTTAAAATTCTCTCATGTTTTTAGGTCTACTTTTTTTTTTTCTCTAGTTATTTGAGGTTTTTAGTCTGGAAATTAGAAGCAGAATAATTTTCTTAAAATGGCAGGAGTGAAAAAGGCTGTGGAAGATGTTATTTCAGTGTAAAGAAGCTTGGGGAAATTTTAATCTTTATGTTTAGCCCTTCTAATCGGATAGCTCCTGTTAATATGAAGCTTTTTACAAATAAATGCTATATAGTTATAAATCTTATCTAAACAATGGATTTCCCATTAAAAAATACGCTTGCTTATTTAGAATTAGAAGATAGAGTAAAACTCCAGGGCAAGGATTGGCAAACTGCGGCTCACAAGCCACATGCGGCTCTTTGGGTATTACTTGTGGCTCTGAAGTAAAATTGAAAATGAAAATAAAACTATCATAGTTTCATTTATAAATTTTTTTTAATATATTATTCACATAATGGTGATTTCATTTGTTTTATGGCTCTCAAATAATGTTTAAATTGTTGTGAGGGACAGGATGGGCGCTTCCATCTCAAAAGTTTGCCGACCCCTGCTCTAGGGTATAGGATATAAGGTAAATTCTATGAACTGAGAGTAACAGATGTCCTGGAATGTATGCTAGGGTGTTCTCGTATAATTGAGACTTTTTTTGGTCTTTCTTAAAGCTAACCTTCTTTTGTAAAGAATAATATTCCATTACTATTCCATTATAAAATTAAGATTCCATTCTACCTTTTTTAAAAAAAGAGATTGTGAGTTAATATTTTTGAGTCACTTAGAACCTGACACATGGTAATAGGCCGTAAAGTTGTTAAATGTAAACAGAAACCCTTGTGTCAAATTGTAAAGTATAAAATTTAGTTGCTTTAAAAAAAGCTTTTACTACATCAAAAATATAAAAATTTAAATAACATGTCTTAAATTCAAGTTTGATATCTTACAGAATACGAATGAGGCTTGTTTCCTTTGATTTTGTCACTTGCATTAAAAGTTTGGAGTTGTATTTTATTGGTTAGTTTCATTTGATAAATCTCATTACACTTTGATTTCTGTGATTGTTTATCCCCTTCTTTTGTTACATGTTTTTTCCATAGCCATTCTTTGTCCCATACCTTTACATGCCAAGGTGTTACCCTGGCGGCTCCCAACATCTCATCTCACATCCATCAGTAAAATCGAATTTGCCTAGAGAGCAGAGCAATGGCCTAGTAAGTATAAAAAAGGGTAACTAAAGTATTCATCTAATAAGGAATGCAGAAAGCATTAGAAGTTTGATTATTTCCTTTCTGTAGTGAAAGTGCACCTTACTTTATAAATAGTTTTAAGAAACAAGCTATTACTAACAAAATGTATTTTGTATTCATTTCTCATAAATATTTATGCAGGGAAATGACTAGCAGCCTCAGTGGATTAATGTTGAGTTGTCGACAAGCAGTGTTTCTGGCCGATAATGTAGTGTTGGTTACCAGACTTTTAAAACTAAACCTTTACATCTGCTAATTTCAATACCTTTTTAAAGGATATACATATATGGTATCTGTATACACATGTGAGTTCTGTTGGATAAAAATTAGATGAGATATTGAAAGAACATTTTAATCTAATGCAGAAATTAAATAAGAAGGAAATTATTTAAATGTACTATTGAATCTAATCCAAAACAAAATGCACCTGTGCTTAACAGGTGTTCCTGATGATAAACTTAGTTAACAATTAAAACAAGATTCCTTGTTAATATGTTTTTATAAAGTAGGAGGCGAAAGATGTAGTACTTAAACTGCTATTTATATTAATATTTTATGTTTTAAAATGTTGTCACTGAAGGAAGAGTCTAATCACCTCCTGGTTTCCGTGTTTTCTGTTATTATTATTTTTTTTAAGATTTTTTATTGGGGAGCTGGGGGGATGGGAACAGTGCTGGGGAATTGGGGGAAGGGGAACAGACAAGTTGCTGTCGTTTTGTTCTTCAGTCTAGTTGTGGAGGACGTTGCTTCACTGGCCCAAGTTGGCACCATCATTGCGCTCTTCCTGGGCGAGGCAGATCAGTCACTGGCTTCTGGACGGCCACTCACTGTGGCTGCTGGCCGCTCACGCTGGCTGCTGGCTACTTACGGTAGCCCATGGCAACCCACTGCCACAGGGGCTGCAGCCTACACCGTTGCCAGCAACTCACGGCAGCTCAGCTCCAGGTTGAGCTGTTGTTCAGCATCTTAGCTGTGGAGGGCAGTGTCACTGGCCCTCATATGTGGGATCCGAACCGGGGCCCTCTGGCATCCCAAGCCAGTTCTTAACCATCGTGCCACTCGGCAGGCCCCTCTGTTATTATTTTAACATCATGTTCATTCGTCATCCTAGTCCGGCTCACCCCCACCTTTCACCCACACTCTTGTTTTGTATTGTTAGGAGGTTATCAAGGAGGACGCTGCTGAGGGGCTTTCTTCACCCACAGACTCCTCGAGGGTAATGGAGTAGTCTTGTGGTGTGGAGTTTGGGCATCTCGTCGCTTCCGCGGCAGTAACAACTGACTGTCTTAATTAATTGTGATGGCCGCAGTTCACTAACTGCATCTGTGGTGTGATGGGCAGCTAGCATCGAGTACTGAATACTAATATTATAGATCATGGAGTAATTAAAGAGCTAACGTTTACCCTTTATTTCCTTCTACTTTTCCCCTTTTTCAATAACACAGGATGGGGTTTTTTGATTGTCCAGTAAGGAAGGGGTGTTTTCAGTAGCCTTCAGGAACATTCGATTGGTGGTATTTGTTCCGTAGTGTTGAGGTCTGTTTTCACATTTGCCCATTTTTCTTAAGCCTGCAGCTGGTACTCTACATGTAGAATATTTTTTAAAATACCCCTAATCACCCGTGAGACTACAAAAAGACATGAGCTAGGTGGCGCAGACCAGAAACGGATCTCTAGTGACTCATCCCTAATCGAGGCTTCCATGGTTTTTAAAGCCTTCATGTAAGCACAGTACTGATTTTCTTTATCTGTATATTGATTAAAATTAAATTTCCAGATAAACAGGGCTAGTTCAGCATGTAAAGGGAATTATTCAACCCCCCCCCCACACACACACACACAAACACCTTTAGGTGGGTTTCTTTAAACAAACAAACAAACGTGTAGGAAGTCACTGTATATTTTTTATAGGAGACTTTGTACTTAATAAGAAATACATTCAATGTGATAAGCCTTAAAATCTTCATTTACTCAATCACTGGAATTTAGGAACTCATTTGTATTTTAACTTCTATTGATATATTTACAGAATGTTATGATCAATTTCATCTAAAGGTATGCTGAACCGTGGCTCAGCAGTTGGAATGAATGTGATGAAATATTGCATTCTGAGTTTATCCATGTTTTAACATAAAACATGCATTTGGATAGGCAGTAGTCTTTTAACTCTAATTTTGAGTTCATGTTAGGAAGCAAGAGAACGAGAACCATTTTGGTATTTTCATTGAGGGGCTGATAATTCTTTTTAAATCATTAACATTTTAGCTTAACAGTTTGAGTGCCTTCAGTTATCCATGAATAGTAGAAACAATAAACCATAATAGCTCTATTTGGGTGATGGAGGAATCTTTAATCCATGGATCATTGCCATTATTTAAAGAATAACTTTTAGTTTGGTCAGGGAGCCCGTAATGCATAGATTCCTGCATGCAATGCAATTCTCTAAGCTAAAGTTCTTCAGCAAACTTTAGATGAAAATCAGATACTGTGAAGAATGTGGTGGCCTAGTGACACAGACATGCTGAAATCATAGCTATTCCCATGCTTACGAATGTGAATACACACTTGTAATTAAAAGGTGTCTGTAGTTTCTTTGAAGGACCAGTGAAGGAGCATTAGGCAAATTTTTAAATAAGTTTTTGGGAAGGGGAAATAATGCAATTCTTGAGGTGTGTTTAGAAGCCCAATAACAAAGAGTAAAGATGTTCTAAATACATTAATGCCTTTGTTTAGTAAAATAACATACTATTTGCTGTTCCTTTAATATTAAAAGATAATTTTGTGATCTGTTTAGTGAATAATAGATGCTTACCGAGCTTTCTTTGCTTTTAAGAAATTAACAATGACAATAGCATGTGAAATTTGTTTCGTAGAACACTAGTAAAAGTAGACACTTAGTTCAAAGCCAAATTAAAAGCAGTGGTGGAAATGTGGAGAAGTATCTGTAGATGGGAACATTGTCTGGGATCTTTATAGCTGAACAAGCATAGACGTAGTTAACATAAAAATTATGTAGCCCCTCATGGCCTCTATGGCTTCCTGCTCCTGTAGTTGAAAACGCTTTCTGGGAGAACAGGACTTCAGATTGAGTCCATCTCTGCTCATGCAACTGCCCCTTATATGGAAGACTTGATAACAGGAGCTACACAACGTTTTTGGGCAAATCATCCTTATAGATTCAGAATGATGAGTTTAAAAAAAATCAAACAGACCATAAAGAGTTAACCAATTATGGTCTTCTCCATAAGGGTGGTCTCACCTTTTTTGTTTTTTGCCACAAGCAATTTCTGATAAATCTTTATAAAGCAGATCCTCATGAAAATAATTGAGTTTTCTCACATTAAGGAGCATTGTAATGATTGTAGTTTGTGAAGGCCAGCCAAGGACTTAGCAGATAAATTATAGATATATCCAAGTGTTTCACAAAGTTGAAGATGTAAAACAAAAGCCTCTATGCTAGATTTCTGCCTGTAAATTTATAATAAGAGAAAATATATGCCAAGTCTTATAAAACTAGGGAAAAATTAACATTGGACCCAAAATATGCTCCCCAGAATAATACAGCTAGAAAGGACCAGTGTTTTTCAAACTTTTAAAGTAGGAAAGCTTCTTTTAGAAATAAAATCTCCATCAGAGCTCCAGTTTATAAAACCAGTAAAAAAAGAACTCTGGCCCACACCTTGGACTTGCCTTCCCTCTCGAGGGTCATCAGAGAACCCTTGTACCTATAGTCAAGTCCAGCTCCATGGCACAGATGAGTATTCGGGGCTCCGTCTTTGAGACATACCTGAGTTGTGCAGGAGGGGGAGCACCTGATGTGGACCTGACCTGTCAACACTCACGGTGACTTAGTTGTGTATTTGGTCTTTCAGGTTAAACAGACCCTGTGATTAGCTCTTGGCCTTGGACAAGTCACGTAACCTCTCGGATACTCAGCTTCCTTATCTGGGAGAAGCAAACCTACCTCAGCGGGCTGATTTAAGGATGACTCAGGCTGAGCATACTTTAAGGACAGTAATACCTCGGTTTGCGAACATAATTCGTTCCGGATACAAACTACTCGTATTGCAAGACATCATTCGTTTACCAAGTTAAAAATGTATTATTATGTTGGTGCACAAGTAATTGCGGTTTTTGACATTACAAGTAATGGTAAAAACTGCTGTTACTTGTGCACCAACCTAATAGAAAAGTTTGCTTGTCTTGTGGAACACTTGCAAACCGAGTTACTCGCAATCCAAAGTTTTACTGTACTTAATAATTATTATTAGTAGTAGTAGTACCCCAAAGGCTAAATTCCATGAAGCTTTAAAGATGCAGAAACTACAACTATTTCATGTTAAAAAACCTTTGTCTCAGTAGAAGTACTCCAATCAGTTTAGATTAACTAGGCCTTTTATCTGTTGATGCTTCTCAGGCCGAAAGGTGTCAGTCGATTTGTTTTCTTAGAATTTGAAAGAATCCTTGGTTATTTGAATGCTCCAAAAGCTTTAACATTTTGAAGCTTTCCAGGGGAATTTTCCTTGGTGCTTTCTTTCAGTCAGGTTCTGACTAGGAAGTAGTGGCATTCAGATGGATCTGTGACCATGACAGGAAGGACCCTCTATAGGGGGCCTGTCTCCAGCCAGGTCTCCTCAGTGGCATTTTGCTTTGGTCTTTCAGAGAGCTGTTGCTATGAGTATTGTAGTCTGTTTTTACTTAAGGGTGCTACTTATGGAGGTGCCTGTTTCACTGAAAAGCATTTTCTCCAGAGGAGGAGTGGTAGAGCATTTCTTGATCCTTCCATCCTTCCTGGAATTACTTAGCATTGAGTACTACAGATCTTGGGTGATCCTTGACTGGCTCAACAAATTTCCTGAGCATCTGCCAGGCACTGTTCTAGTGGGATGTGGCTGTGTACAGTACTGATGAAAATTCTGCCCTCATTGAGCTTTATGGATTTGAAGGCTGTCATGGGGCAGTTATAGGTTGCACTAAGTCATTCTTTCTGGACCTTTTCTGCCACGGGGTTGACTTGATATCTTTAGACAGCTTTATTTAGATCACTTTTATACCTCATTGGAAGGCATGTGAATAACTAATTAGCACAAAGGATAATTGTAAAGAACTTTAGAATTGCAAAGGCAGTGTTAAATGGTATCCTGATTTCCAGGGTGCTGTCACTTTTGCTTTTAGAGATTGATGAAAACTACTGAGTTAATAAAGGTATTAAAGATGAAGATCTTGGTTTTCATTAAACTGGATCCAATAAGTGGAGTGACCAAACAAAAAGTAAAAAAAAAGATGGGCTCAGCTGCAGATAATTTTTATTTTCACCACTGGTTTAGAACTTAATAACCCATTTTCAAATGAGTATATGTCCAAATCAAGCTGTCTCTCATTGTTGAGAAGCAGACTTGGACGAGAAAGTTCAAGATGTGGTGGGTAAGGCATGGGTAAGGGTCAGGTTTGTTCAGAGTGCAACTTGGGACAGGCCCTCCCTGTTAGCTCTCAGCAACTTCTCGGTAGCTCAGTCACACTTTCTAAAGTATTTCAGAAGTGTGTTTTTATTATTCTGTTTCAGATTGGAAAAGAATTAGCTTATTTTTTCTTTAATAATATAGTGAAAAATTGCATTCACTTCCTGCTGGAAAGTCCTTGTGACAGACTTGCACTCGAAGAAAACTTTTTTCTGAATAATTAATAAACCACAACTAAATTGATTGAGATACTTTCAAAGAAGTACGATATTGTAGTAATGATATGATTGAAATCCTAGAGTACAGTTAAAAGTTAAAAAACAAAATCACATTCACTGCAATCGTTTAGTACTTGTGGTTTTTAAAACTTTGCCCTTAAAACATGGCGTTAAGCCTCTTCTGTGAACTTTGACCTAATTATTTCTTATGTGGTTTGAAGAGTTATGTTTTCCAACTAGGTTAACAATAGCTTTCTTTTATGTTTTGGGTCTCTTGTAGTGTAGTTTCATTAGCACTCTTTTTTTTATATTTTTTTCAAGTCTCCACAGATATACATAGTAACTTCCTAAAAGCCTCCTTATAATAAGGTGGATACTTAAACTAGAATACAAGGTTCCCATGAAGTACTCCAGATAATGAGTATGTCAAAAGAAAAACATCTGACATTAGGCTGGCAAAGCCCTTCCCTTTCTCGTACAAAAGCTGTGTAGGAAATTAATTTTGCATCAGTATTGTCAGTCCTCTCTAGATGATTTTAACTATTTTAGGAATATTTACCATCTACCCAGTAGATACAGAAAAGTATTTAATGGCAGTGTGTCTACTTTGAAGGAGTTTTCAAAAATCTACATCACCAGAATAGTTATGTTAATCGTAGTATGCAGATGTTTCATCATTAAGTTATGTGATTTCCTGAGCTGTGAGGCTCTTAAGCCCTTTCTTTGGAAATGGTATTCTTTAGTGCATATATCACGTGCCTCATGCCCAAGAAACAAAACCCAAAATTGAAAAGTATGTTTCTGAACATTAACTGTAGTGTAGCTAGAGAGTATTTTATTTTATGAAGTGATCACATAATTCCAGATGTTTAGATCTTATTATTAAATTAGTCTTCAGTAAATAGTTGCAAGTTTTAAATTATAATATTGAACAATTTTAAACTTGTATGTAGTAGGATTTTGGCTTTTCATTTAAAAAGTTGATTTAGCGAGTTTTCTTGATGAATGTATGGCCAAGCATTCTCTTAATAGAATATAAATTTTGAGAGTACTGTTTTAAAATTACCAAGCACGTGCTAATGACATAAAACTACTCTGTGTGTGTGTGTGTGTGTGTGTGTGTGTGTGTGTGTGTGACTGTCCTTGCTTGGTGTTGCTGTAGAGGTGGTTGGTTTAAAGTTACGGGAAAATAAAAGGAATGGCAAAAGTGCTGCCTATGGTTATGCATATATGTACTTGATGTTTTACTTGAAGCTTGTGTCCTTCACTCTGTTTTATTCCTTCCTTGACACTGTGTGACTCTGGGTTTAACAAACAGAGACAGGTACAGAAACTTTCAGTGAAATCTTACTTTTCTTATTAGAACATTAGAAGCAATTACTGGCAACTTCATGCTGGGCTGTTTATAAAGCTGTGCTCATTTCCATGCCTTGGGTTTATTATGATATAATAGCTGCTTTCAGTCTTTGCATGGCACTAATTTCTGGCTAATCAGTTCTAAGCTTATTTTTTTTAAGGCTCCAATTTTTTTTTTTTTATTAAGATTTTTATTGGGGAATTGGGGGGATGGGAAGAGTGCTGGGGAATTGCGGGGAGGGGAACAGACAAGTTGCTGTCAATTTGTTCTTTAGTTGTGGAGGACGTTGCTTCACTGGCCCAAGTTGGCACTATCATTGCGCTCTTCCCGGGCGAGGCAGATCAGTCACCGGCTTCTGGACGGCTGCTCACAGTGGCTGCTGGCCGCTCATGCTGGCTGCTGGCTACACACGGTAGCCCATGGCAACCCACTGCAGCAGGGGCTGCAGCCTACGCTGTCGCCGGCGACTCAAGGCAGCCAGCTCCAGGTTGAGCTGTTGTTCAGCATCTTAGCTGTAGAGGGCAGTGTCACTGGCCCTCATATGTGGGATCCGAACCGGGGCCCTCTGGTGACCCAAGCCAGCTCTTAACCAACGCACCACTCGGCCGGCCTGCAGTTCTGTGTTCTTGATGTGATGTGACTTCTGTAGGTGTTCGCGTTGCCATCATTCAGTATTTATTAAATTACTCTCTTGTGTATAATTATTAGTTCCATCTTTATTCCCAAAACACACAAGCCCTTAATGTATAATTAATGTAAATGCTTTTTTCAAGGGTTCGAAGTTTTATCAGTATCTTTATCTTTTTAGAAAGGTGGGCTGATCTAATTCTTTGCAAAATCATAAGCTAATTCTCCATACAGGAGAGGAAACTAAGCAGGTTTGTGTTGAAAAAAGAAAATATCTAAAATAGAAATCACATTTTATCTGGATAGAAATAAATAGCATTCATATATTTGCCAGGTTTAATGTGAAGATTGAGCCTTCAAACCATGAATAAAAATGCCTGTAATCAGATGTAATGTTGACAATTAAACATGCATTTCTGGTTGTGCATTGTTTATTCTTATTTGTTGTCTTTGTGGGAATTAATTGGAAAATTCAGGTTCCTAAAGATAAATAAAGGTGAAGGGCAGAATTTTTTAGTTTATTTTGATTTAACTACAAATCATGTCTAGTTTTGGTTTGGGGAGGAGAAAATGAAACCTGTTAAACTAGACATGCTTCATGGGTTTTTTATTTACCTGTTTATATTCCTTGCTACTTCTTTGTTTTATTGTTGCTACCTGACTTGTAGGAACACCCAAAGCTGTGAAAGAAATTACAGGGAGAAAGCTTAGAATTCACTCATGTGTTCAGAAAATAGTTATTGAGTATGTGTTAAGGACCAGGCACCATTTTAGGAGCTTGGATATATCTGTGAGCAAAACAGACAGAGATCCCTACCCTTAGGAGCTTACTCCAGCAGGGAGTGATGGGTAATAATATCTGTAGTACATAACTATCCAGTATGTTAAAAGGTGACAAGTGCTATGGAAAAAATAAGAGTAGAACAGAGTTAGTGGGAGGAGAGTACTGATTCCACATTCCGTGAGAGGCTCAGGACAGTCCTCCTGGAGAAGGGAAATGTTGAGCAAAGACTTGAAGGAGCCATGAGAATTAGCCAAGCAGACATCTGGGAAAAGCATTTCTAGGCAGAGAGAGGCATTTGGACAAAGTCCTAAGGCCAGAAAATGCCTGCAATGTTTGAGGAATAGCAACAACAAGGGATCTGGTGTGGCTAGAGGGGATTGAGTGAGGGTAGTGGGGTAGCAGACAGGGTCAGGGATGGTCACGGACAGCTTTTGGAAGACCCTTGGAAGGACTTTGGCTTTTACCTTGAGTAAGATGGAGATCCATTGCAGGGTCTTGGAAAATGTGCATCTATATCTTTATGCTCTGAGGTTCCAGCCTTTTGGTCGTGTCAGTGTAACTGGGCCTGAGTTAGGGAACCCTGTTGATCTGAGGGAGCATATTTTGAGAATCCTGTACAGGGAAGGGGATAGGAATGAATCTGGGGGCAGGAGGGAATTCGGGTAAGTGAAAGTTGTGCAGAAGGTAGGTGGTGATCCCACAGTACAGATGACATGAATGATGGAGAATGACACATAGTGGCACTCCATGAATACAAGAACGCTAAGAAATGAATGTCATCTATGGTCTTGTGGCAGTGTACTGAAAGAAAACTAGTATTCTAAACATCTTCAAGAATTTATATGACTGATTTCCCTGTGTTTCTTCTTTTGTAATCATTTCTTGTTTCTTGAGATCACTTAGTTCATTTTCTAATAAAATGGTGGATTTATAAACTACTGTTTGTATCATTTTTCAAATTGCTGTCTTTTTCTTGGACTAGTCAACTGAATGGCCTGTTCCCCCCCAACCCCCATAGTTAACTCCCTGGTTGGGAGTGAATGAAAGGTGGTTCCCATAGCATTAGGACTGATAAGTGTGGAGAGCAATGGATGAGTTGCTTGTAGAGTAATACTGAATAAGATGAAAATGATGGCCATTGCATATCAAATTGGGCTCTAAGGATAAAGAGAGATAATTGGTCAAAATTCTGTAGCCAGGAATTAGGTATATCTGGAGTTCCAATCGTAGCATGGTTCCAGCCCCTTCTCACATTTTCTCCCTTGGTTTTCACCTTTCTACCTGCACTTGCCTCTAGCCCATCCCCCCCCCACACACCTCATTCTTCTGGTCTCATCTTAAATGCCGCTGCCTCGGGAAGCCTTTTGTAACCAGGCATTCCCAATCCCCCCAAATTTTATTATTGTGTTCATTATATATTGGTATGTTCCTTCATAGCACTTACTGTAGTTACCCTTTTATAAATATGTGTATTGCTATTTCTTTAATATTTGTTTCCTGAACTAGACTGTTAACTTCATGGACTATATAACTTCCTTAAACCTTGCTGAATTTCTTGCTTCTAGACATTCTTGGCATCGAGTAGTCAGTAGTGGGTATTTCTGAAAGAATAAAGAAATATGATGATGACATTTAGTTTGAAGAAGCATGGATTGGGGGAAGGTAGTAAATGAGAAGCCACATTTGATCTTGAAAAGACAACTGTCCCTACAGATACTTGTTCTTTGGTTATAAATGTGGGTAAAATATTTCCCTTGTTATTACACCAGCATATCCGTGGGTCAGGCACATAGAAAGTTCTCAGTACACACACATTGAATGGAGATTAAGTGCTTCAGCTAACACGTAGTAGTTTCTGCCTTTTGTCAGGTGGTACTAAAATCAGTGTTTTCATAGGCATTCCCCTATAACTTTTAGTTCAGCCACATTTTTAAGGTTTCTTACATTTATCATCCTTTTACGAATGCCATTGTTGGAGTTGCTTCATATCAGCACACTTTTAGACAGGTCCCTCCCCCTTGAGTTTCTACTTACAGGTTGTTGTCAGTATTATTTAAAAGAGCTGTGTAACTTAGCTGAACTCCATTTTTGTTTGGTTAACAATTTTATTGGGTTTAATAAAACAAATACGTATAAAGTTTATTATGTGCTGAGCACATGTAATAAAAGTAGTAGCTAATATTACTTGAGCCCTCAGCACATGCCACCATTGGATGAAGCACTCTACCTAGACTGCTTCTTAACTGGGAGGCAGAGAGCAGGAGGTGACTAAGATCACACAGCTGTAACTGTTGGGTCTTCCCTAGGCCTATTTCTGGAAGCCAGGAGGCGGTCTATAACTACACAAGCTAGGCAGTAGGTCTGAGATCTTAGAAATACAGAACCAAACTAATTTTCTCTTTATTTCCAGATATAGTTCACTCATTTTCAAATTATTTAGAATCACTTACTATGTATCAGTGGAAATGTTACAGCAGACAGAAAATTTTCCAGAGGATTGAATTTATCTTTTCTATTAAGAAAATGTAAACCTCTTACCAACTTATGTAAAACCCCCCAAATAAATGCTTTATTCAGTTGTGATTGTGTCTAGTAACTGCACTAGGTTTTGTATGGAAAGCTTAAAAAAATAAGTTGTGATATTTAGCACTTAAGCAGCTGGTGCCTCTGTTTAAGCCTTTATACCATTTTTATGTGCACTAAGTGGCTGTAATTTTTTTCTAGGCAGCTTTTCAGTAGATTTTCTCTTGCTTTTAATAGGAAAAAATTGATTATAAAAATATATTCTCATTTAAACTTATGATGCCATTTT
>NW_017732066.1:793175-829572 GCF_001890085.2 Hipposideros armiger
TTCTGTACACCTGAAACTAACAATAAAAAATAAAATAAAATAAAATGGAAGCGTGTGGATGATTTGCAGTCCTGCATTGGTTTAAGCATCTATTTGTTTCTCTGCTTAGTTTTGGTAATACAGTAGCAAGAAAATTCTAAATCCTCTGTAGATGCAGATGTCCCCAATTTTTAAACTTGGTTTGTAATAGCAGGATATTTTCAATTAATCCGATACAGAAACTTAAAAGAAGAATTGGGAGTTTTGCTTTGTAGGTGAACCACCAATATAATCTCACAGTTGCTCCCATGTCTTATAATCAGCTGAAGTGCTGGGTGCTACTTCTGGACTAGGTCCAGTCACCTGGGTCACTAATTAATGCTGCAATTTTCTAACCGATATTACTCTCTGTGCTCAGGCAAGTAGGGTAGCATGCTGTATTTGCCTGCATAATTTTGTGAACAGAAAAGTGTTGGTCTGGATTAAAAGAAATACAATGAAGGAATTTAAATGTGCACATGAAAATGGAGGAGAAACTTTATTTCAAAGACTGCCAAAAACTGATACAGGAAAACCAGGAGGACCTAGTCACACAGGCATAAATGTTGGTCTTCTTCAATGTCTTAAACTTTAGTTGTAACAGCATTCGATTTTATTATAGTCTTAAGGAGTTAAAAGCATGTAAATAATTAATTGAAGAATTTGGAACCATGCCTGTGGCACCCAGTTTGAAGCAGTACAGTGAGTAGGGTGCAGGCTTCTGCATCAGGCAGACTCGCGGTCCAGCCCTGCCACTTCCATCCAGGGGAACGTCGGGCCAGTGGCTTAACCTCTCTGAGCCTCAGTTTCCTCATTTTAAAAACTGAAATAATATTTCACGGAATGTTGGTGATAGAAATTAGATAAACTAGGTAAAACACCTGGCTCAGAATGCAGGCAGTAGGTATTAAATAATATTAGAATAAACATTAATACAGTGATATTTGAACAAATATTAGTTTATTTCCCCGTGATTTATTTATAATGTTTAATATATATTTTCCTAGTAGGCTTTATTTAAGAAAAGGGATACTGACTCAGAACATTTTACACGATACACGTGAATGAAGGCCGTGCCTATCAGTATTGCAGTTGAGCCTAAGCAGATACCTCTCTGAGCTTTCGTGTTTTACCTTCCCTGTTTGCTGATCCTTTCTCATCCCTGTAGTTACCAGAATTGCACTTCAAGCCAAATGAAGTTATGTGTCAGGTGTCTCATTTTCCCACCAGCCACCCAGGGAGCTTGCCATGGAAGGCTATCTGTGCTTTGTTCACGGCCTCGTGAGAGAGAGCACCTCCCACACGGCAGGACCGGGGAGCACCTCCAGTGCCTGAGGTAGAGTCTCAGAGATCTGCTTCGGCTCCTGTGAAATCAGAAACATGGAGTCTAGAGGGTTCAATGGCTTGTCCCAAGTCACACACAGTTAACAAGTGACCCAGCCTTTAAATATATTTTGTTATTCCCTTTAACAAATCAATCTCGTTGCTTTTAATTTTAATTTTCATGCACTATAGCCTTATTCTGTGACCTGAAATCATCAAGTCTGGATTTAAGGAGCGTCTGTGCGGTACATATTCTGTTCTTTCATTTCAGAAGACAGCCCAGTTGTAGTTCATGCAGGCATTCTATTCCTAGAGATAGATTACTGTCTTTGTCAAAACTACATTTAATGGAAAGCATTTCACATGTAAATATGTAGTAAGTATATGTAACAGCTTCAGCAGGAGACTTTTCCCCCTCAGACTTCACTTATACTAAGTTTCCTTGTCATTTGAACACACTGGCGAATTGAATCTAAGCTTCATTTCTTTTTGAGTGTGAATGCTTTTCTGTCAAAGTAATTCAGTGCTCTTTCTAACTTATAAAGAAAGAGATTTTTATAACTTATAAAGAAAGAGATTTTTATGATTGTAAAATTGTCCTTTTATTATCTCTCCTCCTAGTTTGTGTTTTAATTTCTGGCTGTATTTGTTATTCATGTTCAAAACCAAAAGCGAGAACAGCTGAAACATATGCCAGCAGCACTGACTTGTAACCCAGAAGTGAGAAGGTAACTTGGAAAGGGGGAGCTGTGTCACATGAGGTGCTAGGCGCAGTGGCATCTGCTACCAAGGCACATTTGTGCCACCCAGGTGAAGCCCAGCTGCACATATTCAAATTGTGTGTCTGATGACTGTCTACTGAGTTTGCGTATTGAACATCTTTTTAATCCATTGAATTACATGCCTACACGTTTCCTCCATTAGTATAAAAAAGTAATCTTAGGCTTTAATGTTTTGGCCATTTAGATCATCTTGGAGATAATTTTTTAAAAATGTACAGTAAGCTCTTAATAAAAGAACAACATTGTTTAGCTCTGCCAGTGATTTCTGTGGCAACGTGTAGACAAATACTTCTACAGTTTGTGTTATTTAACCCTAACTAGACCACCTTTAATAGTCAAGTCAAACACATTAAGTAAATCAGAAACAGACAAACCAACCTGAAGGTTTGGCGTGATTACTCATTCAGTGTGCACAAGTGGTTTGTGTCGTTACTGAACAGGATGCTTGTGAAATGCAGCATCACGTCTGTAGGCTTTGAAAAGGGTGAGGACGCCTGACACCGGGCACACTGTTGCCTTGTGTCCTCTTCTGACAGTAAAGTCTTTGCTCCATTGAGGGTTGTTCTGCACTCTGCAGCCTTCTGTGTGTGGACGGTTCTAGCTTTTATAACTTGATGACTTTTGTTACTTTAGCTGTAGCAAGGAAAGTGTCTATCTTTCTGACCCCTTAGGCAACGTTCTTTCCAACATACTGTGAAAGGTGACTCATGGAATCATTATCAAGGTACTTTTATAAGACTCTTAGGAGTAATTAAAACTAATGGGATGCAACCAAGACAGTGCTGAGGGAAATTTATAACTGTAAATACCTACGTTAAAGAAGAAGAAATGTCTTAAGTTAATAGTCTGACTTCACAGCTTGAGGAAATAGAAAAAGAAGAGCAAATTTTAAAAATTTCAAGTTAGCAGAAGGAAGGAAATAATACAGTTTAGAACAGAGATAAATACAATAAATAATATAATAACAGAGCCGCCCCTTGCCTCACTCAGGCACAATCTCCACTGGTTTCACAGCCAGGAGTTATGGGGGCTTCTTTCCCCAGGACTGGAACCTGGGCTGGGGAGCCTGGCGTGGGGCTGGGACCCCTCGCTCCTCCGGGGAGGCCCTCCGCAGCCGAGACATCCCTCCTGAATTTCAACTGCAACAGGCCCCACGGAGCGCGTGGCATTTTACTCCAGAGGAGATGGCTCGGCCAGTCTCAGAAAAGTCTTAAACTACAGAACTGAAAAATGAACCAAAGAACCCCGAAAGCCCAGTGAGTCAGAAAAAGCAATCTGGAGGACATTTGGAAGGCGGTGATATATGATGGCACCCAGCAAATGGCCCCACATGTCTGGCTCCACATTTCAGTGGATTTCTGGGCACGTGGAGAAGAGGTCGCAAACTGGCAACTTATGGGCTTCATGAGACCCACAGGAAGAGGGCAGTGTGTGTGCCATGTGAGCAAGCAACACCATCCTGCCCTAAAGGAGAAATGGGCGAGGGAACTGAGGGTTCAAAGCTAAGGGAACAGAAGACCAAGAGGGCACAACATGCAAAGGTACAGAGTTCCAATGAAGTCCAAGTGCTACTTCACTACATGCTCCTCAAACTGGAGGATGCAAAACAGGAGCACCGAAAACATCTTTCTGAAGCAAGACCTTGATTGAAAGGTTTGGGAAACCAAGTACTTCAGTAAGACCCATCCCCTTCCCACAGAGCACGAGAAGGAAGAGGGGCCCCAGGAAAAACAGTCCAGTCTCTGAAGTTTCACCCAGTGGGGGCCGAAGTGGTGGACCTGCAGCGAGGGTGGCCTCTCCTGTGGTCCCCCAGGGAATGCCAGGCCGTCCTTCAAGCTCACCAGGAATTTTGGGTATGATGCTTCGGAAGGCCACGATGATGCCAGGTGTCCTGGATGTGAATCCCGTGCAGAGAATGCCACGACACTTTGCACACCTTCATCGTCCACTGGACCAAGTCCTCTCACCCAGAGCTCCTTGCACACACACTGTGTACTTGCACTGTTGCCACCTGCAGTTTGTGTCCAGCCTGTGACCAATCTACCCCGCCACGTGGTAGGGCTCCCTAGACCTCAGCTTTGTCTAGTTCAGCATTTAAAATTCAGGGAGCCTGGCTTCACCCGCCCTGCCTGGCATCAAAATCTAAAGGGGCTTTATCTTATTTCATCTGCAGGGCTCCTCCTTGGGCGGCAGACAGCAGAGCTTTCTTAAAAAGTTCAAGCATCTCCTAGCCACCCCTCTGGCAGCCCTGGCTTGTAGAGGGAGAGTCTCCAGGGCAACACCCGGGGGGCTTGGCTAGGATGGTGGTGCTGGACTCCAGGCTGGGATTCGGAGTGAAGGTCCTGAACCCTGGTGGATGCTTGTGAGTGGCAGTCCTATAATCTGGGCTGGGTTCGGGAGTGGTGGTCCTGGAGTCCCGGCTTGGCTTTGAGTGGCGGTCCTGGATTCTGGGCTGTGCTCAGTCAGGAGAGTGTGTCCTGGAGCACAGGCTGGGCTCATGTTGGCAGTCCTGGATTCTGGGCTTGGCTTGGGAGTGGCGGTCCTGGAGCCTCGGCTGGGATTGGGAGTGGTGATCCTGGAGCACGGGCTGAGCTCAGGAGTGGCAGTTAGGACCCAGGCTGGGCTCGGGAGTGGGGGTCCTGGAGACGGGTTTGGTTCAGGGGTGGTGGTCCTGGAGCATGGGCTGGACTTGGGAGTGGCGGTCCTGGAGCCCTGGCTTGGCTTCAAGTGGCAGTCCTGGATTCTGGGCTGTGCTCAGGAGTGTGTGTCCTGGAGCACAGGCTGGGCTCAGGTTGGCAGTCCTGGATTCTGGGCTTGGCTTGGGAGTGGCAGTCCTGGATTCTGGGCTGGGCTCTGGAGTGGCGGTCCTGGAGCCTCGGCTGGGATTGGGAGTGGTGATCCTGGAGCATGGGCTGAGCTCAGGAGTGGCAGTTAGGACCCAGGCTGGGCTCGGGAGTGGCGGTCCTGGTTCTTGGATGGCCTCGGGAGTGGCAATACTGCATCCCAGCTGGGAAAGGAGTAGTGGTCCTGGATTCTGGGCAGTGCTCGGAAATGAAGGTGCTGGAGCATGGGCTGGGCTCGGGTGTGGTAGTCCTGGAGCACCGGTTGGTCTCAGAATGGGCGGTCCTGGATCCCCAGCTGAACTCAGCAGCAGTAGTTCTGGAGCTCAGGCTGAGCTTGGGATTGGCTGTCCTGGATTCTGGGCTGGCCAGGGAGTGTGTGTCCTGGAGCATGGGCTGGACTTGATGTTGGAGGTCCTTGATTCTGGGCTGGGCTCATGAATGGCGGTCCAGGAGAACGGGCTGGGCTCAGGAGTCGTGGTCCGGGAACCCGAGATGGGCTCTGATGTGACTGTCCTGGATTCTGGGCCGGGCTCGGGAATGGTGGTGCTGGAGCACGTGCTGGGCTCGGATGTTGAAGTCCTGGTTCTGGCCTGGGCTCCGGAGTGGCGCTCCTGCATCCACAGCTGGGCTTGAGACTGGTGGTCCTGGAGACCAAGCTGGGCTTGGAGTGGCAATTCTGGTTCCACATAGCAGAGTTTATTTGTTGAAAAGGAAATGTCCCTTAAGCCACATTACTGTCCAGCACCTGAACAGCTTCAGTCGAGTCCGATGTTTCTGATACTTAGAGCTACCAGAGCAGGAGGAGTGCCATGAGGCTGTGAGACCCCTGTCTGCCTTCCTAAATATGAGTTGACAGTAAGAGCTGTTACGACTAATAATTTGAAAGGTCATTCAGGTGCCAGAAAAGGTTTGAGAACCATTGTCCCTACTATGTGAACTTCTGCCATGCCACGCGGTTCCAGAACCTACAATATATAGATTAACTGTTTCTGTCTTAAAACGTCTCCTGGAGAGACGCTGTTTCTTAACTGTCTGTGGCATTTTCTTCAAAATTAGCTCATGAGTCACATGAGAGAATTGGTTCCATTGGCCACGCCTGGCTTTCAAACCCAAACAATGTTATCTGACCTGATAGTCAGCCTTGCTCACCGGACTAGGGTCTGGTGATGTGTGGCTCTTTGCAGCAATCAAATTCATTTTGGAAGGAGGCCATGGCCAGTGTGTGTGCGGCCTGGTGCCAGGCCCCCGTGTCCCCATGCACATGTTTTAGCCATGTTTTTATTTTAATTGACAGCATGGAGCGCCCTTCCATTGTCGTGCCTAAATATCTATGTTACTGTATGAGCAGCACGGAACTGCTGGTCCCATCTACTGGCACCTCCCACAGGCTTGATTCTGCACCGTGTGCCTTTTCCTGCGGGATCTCTTCTCATTCCCACACTGACGAGAGGAGAGGCTCAGAGAGGTCGTTACACTGCTAGTTTGTAGAACAGCAGGTGCCTGACTACCAGCCTAGCCAGACTTCCCAAGAAGACGACAGTCCTTTCAGGACAAACCAGGGAGATCTAAGTAAGCAATTGCTGTGTGTTTGCAACATTTTGTTTTCCCTGAAAACAGCAAAGTGCCTAAAAAATATTATCAACCCTTTGGAAAGTATACAAATATAGGAAATCAGGACATAAAATTTGACCATAATCCCATTACTCAGGAACCTCCATTATAAGCCTTAGGTAATGTTTTCATTGGCTTGTCCACACACGTACACTAAATTTAGGTGTGTGCTGATGTTGCTGGAGTTTTTTTTTTTCCCTAAATCAAACTAGGCGATTCAGTTTTCAGTGATTATTTTTCTGGAGTTTTCGTTTCTTGTTTTTTTTTAAAATTTAATTCAATATCAAGTGACCATGGTTCCTCTAGTTGAGCTTCTGCTCCCGGCATAGGCAATGGTGACTGAGTCCCCCGGGGTCCCTGTGAGCAGGGCCCTGATGGCATTTCTCCCCACAGTTCTGCTTTCAAACTGCAGGTGAATGATGCGCCCATCAAATGCTGTCCCAAGTGCAAGGTCTACATAGAGCGAGACGAAGGGTGTGCACAGATGATGTGTAAGAACTGCAAGCATGCCTTCTGCTGGTACTGCCTTGAGTCTCTAGATGTGAGTACGGCCTTGAACTTGACCTTGACAGTGATGTCACCATGAGCTGCAGACTCGGAGGGGGACATATAGACTGGCCATTTCCTGAAGAGCCTAGAGAAGGTTCCTGAGGGCCTTGACGTCTTTATAGAGAAAGTCCATACATATATAGAGTCTCTCTCTATAGCGCATATATCATATATATGATATATATGTATATCATATATCATATATATATATGTGTATATATATATATATATATATAATTTTGCCTGTTACTGTATTCTAATATTTTTTGGAGCACTGATCATTAAATTATATTATCTAACTTCTGACCTGCAATTTGCTACTCCTTAGAACTTTTCCTACGGGGAAAAGAAGTGAAATGCCAGTTTTACTATGTTATCAGATCTCGTGAAAGATATTTTAGGGGAAGTACTAGAAATGGACTGACACCAAGTTTGATTTCTGGTGCAATCATTGTTTCGGCTGCCACCTCCCCCTGCCACCTTGATCTAGTTACAAGGTGTGGGAGGCCAGCCCGGAGTCTGCCTTGTGTAGTCACAGGGTGGTCCACTGTCCTGGCCTCGGGCGCAGTGACCTCTCTGTGTGACTCAGGTCTCACGTGCCGGAGGTCCAGTGCCTTCTGCTTCAGCCTGAACTGGTGACCACACTGCACTTTCTTCCTTGAGACTCATTGTTCTCCTGGCCAAGAGTTTCCTGTTTTTCTTCGGAGATGAAGAACTGCTGAAACATGACCCTGTTGCCATACAAAGCAGACTCTGAAGGATTCAGGGCGATTGATCAAGGTCAATCACAATGATTTAAGACCAGTGCGTAAAAGCAGGGCTGGACGTGGACAGCATCCTAGGAGGAGCCCGTTTTCCATTTCACTGAGTTCTTCCCTCCTCTCAGGAACCGCCCCCCACCCCCAAGGCTCAGTCCCTGCACAGGCATGTAGCAAGGACTTGTGCCCCCCAGCTTGTCCCTTACCCTCCTCTGCCCCTGGCCAGGCCCTACCCCTGGACCTCACAACGGTGAGGTCCTTCCTCTCAGCTGTACACGCCCACCCAGTGTGACCGAACTGAAGTTTCATTAGCCTGCGCTCATCAGAACCAAATGAGACAGGAACAGGAGTTTGCAGCCAAGAAAGTAGAGTTTTATTTAAGGAAATGGTGCCAAACCTGGAGACACAGGTGAGCTGGCGCTCAAAGACCTGGCTCCGAGAATGCGTGTAGGTTACAGATTCTATGGGGCAAAGTCAGAGGACACCGTGGGTTAGGGGCTCGGGGTCGCCCTGGGAGCTGATTGGTCGAAGGTGAGGTGAGGGTAACGAATCATTTCTTCAGGACTTGAGGACAGTTCTGAGGTCTGTTCTGGAGTCCCTCTGTCCGATCTCATGGGGAAAGCAGCCAGGGGGTCGGTCCACCTTAGGGCTCAGGAGCTGGAATGTAACTTAGGTGAGACGTTATCTCTGTCCTGCCAGAGGGCTCACCGTGCCACCATTAGTCAGGTCTGGCTACTGTCTTCTGCAACCTTGGGGGTGTTGGTTATGGGGGGAAAGGCTAAGTTTCTAAGGGAGGGAGCTAGGGAGAGGTGGGATTTCTAGAGTTAGGATTTAAAACTAAATTTGATCAAAGTCATAAGGAAGAACCTCGGTTTCATTAGTATTCATTACTTACGAGTACAGTTGAAAGGGGCACACACACTTTCTTTTAATATATTTTTTTGGGGGAATAAATACTTAATATTTATTTCAGTAATTGTTACGTGCCAGCACGGTGCAATTTCTTCTTCGTACCTATTTGATACACTCAATCTTTCCATGAGAGTTGGAATCTGTTTCCTTTTTTTCAAAAAGTCTGGGAAGGTTGATAGTCTTTCCCAAAAACACTGAAGGAGCAAGAGATGGACACTGCATCCGCGCTCTGACCTTAAAACCCCAAAACTCAACAGCTTTGGGTCAGAGCAGGCTGTTGCAAGCCAGGCTTTGACAAAAGCTCAAACCTTAATGGGCTGGATTGTTGGGTTGTTGGAAGGAGTTTATCTTTGACCATCTCTCCGATTTTCAGCTGTCTATCCAGGCTCCATTGTTTCTGTTTCGACCCACTTCTCTGAACAATAATGTGGGAAAAGGTTCCCATCAGAGAAACGCACTAGGGTTCCTGCAGGTCCTGGGTCTGTTATGCCCCACGGTTTCATCAATACACTGAACTCACAATGAAATGATTTATATATTATAAAAACATCTTCGAGTGTTTTTGTAGGGAGAAGATAGGTACTGTTTAAACAAGCTCTCATTTCATCCAGGAAACAGGTCCTGAGCATTGAGCTCAACTCCAGATGGTAGCTGAGGGTGCAGGCTAAGTCCGTGTCCACCACGTTGGGAAGCTGGTGATCTCTGGGTTGAGGAGCTCCTGGTGGCTGATGGCACTGTGTCCTTGTGCAGAGCGCTGCAGGGCAATGGGTGTATGGTCCCTGGCAGCCCTGGGGAGGAGCAGGCACTGGGTCTGGGCGGCTCAGGGTGTGGTCACAGCAGAGGGAGAGCTAGTTCAGCTGGACAGCATGGACATGATGGACCGGGCAGCTGGACATGAAGGAGGACATGGTTAGTACATGGCCTGAGCGTGGCCAGAAAGAGAAGTCGGGGCCATGACTCGGGTCTCTGTGTGTCGAGCTGAGGGGTTTGGCCTCTAGATGGGGCCTCTGCTTCTCAAGCACCGGTGACCACAGGTCAGATTAGGACCACTTAGGAAGGCTGTGAGCTGAGACCCACCCGAAACCTGGGGGCCAGGATCCCTGAGGGGCAACCACGAACCTGCATTTTCCAAAAGCTGCGCAGGTGACAGGAGCAGCCAGTGTTGTCTGCGTCTAACCAGTGGTGATCACAGACTTGCTGACTAGATCGGGCGACGTGATTCGGTTCGTGTTTCAGAAAAGAAGCTCAAAACTTTTCAAGAGCCTATGATGCCAGACTTTTTGATAGGCAGCCTGGGAAAAATGAGCAATACAAATGAAAAATGACCTGATGTCAGTGGTATGTGCCAATTAATGTGAGTGCTGAGGTAAGTAAGAGTTTTGGGAAGCGAGAGTTCACAGTGGGCAGAAGCCTTCAGCAGTAGCTGCACAGCAGACAAAGGTCCAGTGGGAGGAGGCGTTACCTTCATCCACATCTGCTTCCCTGCGGGTGACGGCTGTGGGTGAAGGGGGCAGGCAGGTAGAGGTGGCTGGGACTTCCACCTCCTCCCAAGGCATCTCCGCACTGCCCCAGAAGAGCCAGGGTTTCATGAAAGCTGCACGTCTGTATTCAGGCTCCTGACACTGCCCTAAAATCAACAAAACCCAGGCCTGTGTGGCTCTGAGGTGGAGAAGAGGGCTCGCTGGCTGTAGCCACCCAGTCTGGTTTGAGCAGAGCTGATTTTAAGGGCCAGAAAACAGCCACTGTGTCCATCTCTCCTGGGCTCTCAGAAGAATGACTTCCTGTCCTCTCTGACACATTGGGCCCTGTGCTTATCCACTCTGTTCTCAAAAAGAGGCTGTTTACACCCTCTGTTCAATGAATGGAGAGACATCAGCCCCTCCTTTGTGTTGTTGCTGAGTTATTTATTTTTATGGAGAAATGGGGGACAGTGACATTTCCTGTACGGGGAGGAGCCAAGGGTTTTGTCTAGATAATCCATTCCTGCAGCTCAGTTGGTGCTTTTGAGGTTTGGGTGCCAAACTCTGGCCCGGGCACATAGTTGAGGAGATTGGATTCAGTGAGTGGAACCTGACAGTCGGGTCCAGGTCCCACGGGAAGATGGAGGTGGAATGTCGGAGCGCCTGGAGGAACAGGACATCTCCCTGAGAGTCAGGAGGGAGCTTCTGCCCCCTCCTGGACAGTAGGAGAAACTGGAGAGGCTGGTTCCCAAGCTGGGTCTCGAGTAAGGAGACTGTTTTCAGGGTCTGAGATGAGAGGAAGCACTTCGCAGGTGAGAGGTCTGGCACTAACAGAGGAGGCTGGCCAGAGATAAAGGAAATCCTCGAATCCAGGAGTAGTCCTGCCAGGATGAAAGGAAGATGCAAAGGCAGAAGGATTCCCATGGGATAAAGTTCACCCAGGGCCAGGAGTGGCTTCTGAACCCAGGGCCGCCCTCTTCAGGCTCAGGTTGAAATCTGGGGCAGGGCTCCCTCTAGTGCCCATTCCGAGGTGCCTCGTCTGAAGCCGCCTGGTGCTGCAGGGGTCAGTGTGTGGGATTTCTGCTCCTCTGCTGTCAGCTAACAGCTCCCTCTCACATCCCTGTTTACTTGGAGCTCCCTCTAGTGCCCAGTCTGCATGGCACAGCCAGGCCTGTCGCTGCAGGGGTCAGTGTGTGGGATTTCTGCTCCTCTGCCATGAACCACATCCCCATTAACTGAGCATAAATAGGGAAACTCACTCACTAAGCCGAGATGAGCCTCCCATGGACCTGCTCTCTCCCTTCCTCCTCAGGATGATTTCCTCCTGATCCATTACGATAAAGGACCCTGCCGCAACAAGCTGGGCCACTCCAGGGCCTCTGTGATCTGGCATCGGACCCAGGTAGGAGGCCACTCACCTGGAGCGTTGATGTCGGGAAGAGAGAGTGCACATGTGTGTGCGCTCATGTGCACTTCTGCCTGGGTGTGTGCGTATATGTGTGTGCCCGTGCCCCTGTGTGTGTGTGTGTGTGTGTGTGTGTGTGTGTGTGTGTGTCCGCGTCTCTGCGTGTGGTTTCCAGATTACTTACCCGTTGGTTGGAGATCTTCTATATAGAAAAATAGAGCTAGTCAGTGTGGTCCCTGAGCTGATTATGCTCACGGTAACCCAGACCCAAACCTGAAGTAAACAACGCATCACCTTTAGCACACTGTGAATCTTAACATCAGACGTTGGATCCCTTGCTCCTTACTCATGGTTTTGGTAATGGTCCAAGGATTGTGTGTAGTCAATCCTTGCATCGCCCTTAAGGAAGAGCTTCTCGTAAATGCCCCGAGGGGAGCAAGTTAGTCACAGGGAAGGGTGACAGGGAGAGAACAGAAAAAGTCCCTGCCCAGTAAAGTCTGTGTAGCCTTTGGAGTTGACAGAGGGCCTGTGCACTGATATTGATTCATACTTTCAGCACATCTTTATTTCCTGCTCTATGCCAGGCACGATTCAAGGAGCTGGACGTCCTCCAGGGAGTAAGATGGATGCACTCTACTCTTACGGGACCCTTATTCTGTGTCGGGACAGAGGTCCTAAGCCACCAGCATGTACATAAAGTGCACTCAGCTCTGGGGGTGATGGTGAGGGAGGGGTCTCTTAGACTGTGTGGTGCCTGTGGCTGACTGCTGAGTGCCAAGCTGGCCGTGGGTGTACAGGGGAGGGCAAAGGAGACAGCTCAGGCAGAGGGGACGGGGATGAGTTGATGGGTAGGACTGTGGCCTGAAGATCCCGGGGACAGAGCAGGAGTGACACAGGGGTGGGAATCCTCAGAGGTGACCTCAGAGGCCAGACCCCATGGGCTTTGCCAGCCACAGCAAGACATCCAGAACTTTCTCTGGATGAAGCGGTAAGTGAGCAGGAGATGGGCTGGAAGAGAGTTGGACCTGTGGGAGCTCCCAAGCTCACATCCGGTGTCACATTCACAGTGCCTGTCACCGCAGCTGCTGGGGCAGACCTGTCACCCCCATCTGGGACATAAAGGAGCCAGGTCCCAGGGCAGGTGTGTGAGGACAGGAAGTATCCCACCCATCAGCATGTTTCTGGATAGTCCTCACTGCAGGCCCCGTGGCCAAGCCAGTGGGGTCCACGGCCAGGGCCGGCTGGCGCTCCCTGCAGAGGGCCCTATGGTAGGGAGCCTTGGCTCTGCAGGCCATAAGATCTCTGTTGTGAGCGTCAACTGTGCCTGGTGGGGAAAAGCAGCCACTGACAGTATGTCAATAGAGAACCGGGGCTGTATTCCAGACAAGCTCTTTAACCAACAGGTGGCAGAATCGACTGGGGACGGTTGCCCAAGTCTGAATACACTAAAAACATTGAATGGTGCACTTTAAGTGGGGGACTTGTAAGGTATGGGAATTACAGCTCAATAAAGCTGTAATAAAAAACAAAACGGATTGCAGACCAGATTTGGCCCAAGGGCCAGTTTGCAGACCTCGGTCTCAGAGCGCATTTTCACCACTTTCACATTTGCCCGCACCATCCCCCACACAGGTCACATGCACTGCCCACTGGCATAGGTGGGCCATCGCTTAAGCTTCTGTCCAGTGTGGGTCCTGAGCTCTCTGGGGAAATGCATCTTCTTCTGCCTGCCACTCGCTCAGCTCAGACCTCCTTCCATGTACTTGATATGCCCCTCGATCCAGTGTCCTGAGTCCCAGCTTTTAGGAGCTGTCATCAGTTGTCCAATATAATTTGTTAGTTTCATAATGTTCCTGCTCCCCAGCCTCTAGATGTGAACTTAGGTAGAATTATTTTAAGATAATTTTAGCATGCATCTCTGAGATTATTGTAGTCTGCTTTCAGTGTTTTTGTGGGAGTATAAGTATTCTCAGCCAAATACCTTTTACATAGCACCCTTTCAAATGATCTTTCCTAGCAGGGAATCAGGCCATGAATGGAAGAATTCTACGAGGTGTGATCACAAACTACGGTGATTGTTTAAATAAAAAAATTATTACAGTAAAAGACACATTGCCATTAATCCCCCTCAAAGTACTCCCCTCGCTTCGAACACACTTATCCCATCGTTCTTGCCACTTTCTGAAACAGTTCTGGAAGTCCTCTTTTGTGAGTGTCATTACTTGATTCTCCATCATGACAACGCTCCATGTCACATATCACTCTGGTATACGGCAATCTCCATCAAATAAAAGTATTACGGGGTGCCCTCATCCACCTGATTCACAGGATCTGGTACTGTGTGACTTCTGACTCTTCCCCAAAGTCAAAATGACCATGAAAGGTAAACATTTTGAATATATTCAAGACATGGAGGCAGACACGACAGTGCAACTAAAGACACTCGTGAAAGAGGATTTCCAGAACTGCTTCAGAAAGTGGTAAGAATGATGGGATAAGTGTGTTCAAAGTGAGTTCAAAGCTGTCATTTTAAGGGGGATTCATGGTAATGTGTCTTTTACTGTAATTTTTTTTTAAATTTAAACATTCACCGTATATTTTGTGACCACACCAAGTATGTCTTTCTAAGGTAAAGGCTTTATAGAATTTTATTTTGTCCCAAGTGATGTCATTTTCCATGCTGTGGAGCAGGTCTCTTGCTGGCACGTGCTTTTGCCAATAGGCCCGGGAAGGAGGGCTGTGAGGGCCCTGAGGCGGCGCAGGGATAGACGTCACCTGTATTACTCACTGCGGAGCTCCTGGATGTGAGCTCCAGACGCCCGCTGCCGGGCCCTTTCATCTGCACATTTACACACACGGCAGCTGTGAATTGTCCGCCTTCCCTTTTCCCAGTGCTGTCCCAGAAATGGGGCACCCTGTGTAAGAGCTAAAAGGGGCATTTCTTTCACTAGAATGAGTCTGCTTCCTCAGGACACCACGACCCACTGTGGGAGAGTGTTACCCACGTTGGTTCTTCCTTCTCTGAGCAGAGAACAGACACTTGTACCTCACAGTAAAGGGAGGGCTCGCTTTTAGCCAAAGGGTGGCATTTAAGATCGCTGGCTGGTGACTGATTTCTCCAGAAATGCTGGTGTCCTGGAAGCCTGTGTGGTGACCTGTTTGTTTAAGGGTCTTTTCACTGAGCTCAGTAAATACGCACATGTTGTGTCTTGTACTGAAACCAGGAGGCCCAGTCCTCTGTCTTACATGAATCCTGGGACCTCTGGAATCGCTTTCTGGCCATAGAGTTCCATATTGGTGAAATGAGGAAATTGGAGTGGATTATAATCCAGGGACAAATAAGATTTTTGTTATTCTACATTTACAGGGAGGTGGGACCAGTGCTGTCTGTGACCATGCAGTGAGGGAGGTGTCCTGTTAGTATCCACATGCACTCTTGGCACCCACGACACTCATAGGACCTCCCAGTTATTTCGCTTCATTTGGGTTTGTGCCCTCAATGGTCCCACTGGACACCCAGCTCACATGGCTACCCGTCTGCATGTAGGTGTCTAAGGGGCATTTCAGACAGAACATACGTGACCAGAATTTTAGATTGCCCCCCATAATCTGTTCCTCCAAATTTCCCTAATTTCATATCGCTTAAACAAAGACCTAGGTGACCTCCAGGATTCCCCCACGTCCTCCTGCACCCCCTCCCCCGCTCACCACCCGGGTAAACCCCCTCACTCTCTTTGCCTCATCCCTCTCCTCTTTCAGACACCAACTCAGCCACCACATCCTCAATGACAGTGTCCTGGCAGCTCCCAGCCCCTGTCCTCAGCCCCTCTCCACCTGGCCCACTCCTGCCCCATCTGCCACATCCCCAAGGAAGCTGGGTCCTAACTTCCCAGTATCCGTTTTCCGTGTCTTGAGTCTGTATTTGTGCAGAAGTTTGTCCTTATTTGTGCGCCTGCCTACCCCTTCCAACAGAAGAACCGCTTCTTTTAGAGGATAATCCCAGATGCTGCTGCTCCTTGTCCTGTACAGTTCAGAACAACAGGAATTGATTAAGCAGAGGAAAGAGGGACTCTTAGAGGCACGAGGAAGAGGAGGTGGGAGCAGACAGTTAGTACACAGTGGGCAGACTAGGGAGACCGCTAGCACTGTCATCTCACTTAATCCCTGCCTCAAAAACACACCCCGCCAGCCATGTGTGTCTAACTGGGCCCGGTCCTGGGAGAAGGGCGGGGTCTGATGGGGAGGAGGATGGGGCCTGGCCTGGCCGGTAGCGATGGCCCCTGTCTGGGGTGTCAGCACTCCCATGCTGGCTGTTGCAGGCCGCCAAGGTGATGTCACTGAATGGAGACAAGAGACCTGAGAACCAACCTCAGGGCACGCGACACAGCCTTCCTTCGGTCCCTTACCCCAGCCCTGGTCCCAGCCTCTGCCGCATGTGCTCGGCCAATCGTGATGCTGTGTTCCAATGCCAAGTTTCAGTGAATGAAAGGCGGTCCATCACCTACCAGGTGTAGTGGTTCCCACCCTGGATGCGTTTGTTGAAGGACTCTGGGGCGGCGGATGCAGAACGTCCTGTTTCTCTTCACCTGGCCCCTCCCATAAATGAGTATTTATTGTGGGACAGGCACTGGGCTGTGGTCACACAAGTGTGTTCTGCTCTGACTAGTAAACCCCACAAGAAACTCAGCCGGAGTAGTTAATCGGTCCTTTCAATCGGGGTTTGCCCGCGTGAGTGATGCTGGTCACCGTGGTTCCCTCGGGAGCCCGACACTTTGCAGGTCTCCTCGTCTCCCGCAGAGTGTAGCCTGTGCCTGACCCATGCTTAACACATGCTCATTAAGCGATCATTTTTGTTTTGTGAGGTTTGCTTCAGGTCTCATTCCTTCCTGTTGACTACCTTCCTTCTGGCAATACCAGCTGGCAAGGGAGTGGGCAGCCTGGCTTGTTAAATGGACCACAAATAAGAGAAGGTGGACTGAGTGAAAACTAAGGTGGTGTCTCATTGCCCCAGAATGTAAGCATTTGGTCAGGGTTTTGGTATGTGTTTGAGTTCGTGGCCCCTTTGGGGCTAAGGGTTTTCCAAGAAGTTGAAATTGCTCAGGAGCACCCCACCCCCGATCAATAACACTTTCCCTGTGTGTTCATGTGCTTTTGAAATATCCCTGCACACCTGATTTTAACAAAGCGTGGTCTGAATTCACACCGTGCAATCCCCTCATTGATATTACGCTCAGACCAGCGGATTTAGCCTGCTAGGAAGAACACATGGAATCTTAGCATTAGCACAGTCTGTTTTATAAATGCAATGGTGTGTGTGTGTGTGTGTGTGTGTGTGTGTGTGTGTGTGTGTGTGTGCGCGCGCGCGCATGTGTGTGTGTGACGGTTCTCAGGTAGAAATCTAATCAAGGCATACTTTTGTTCACACACCTGGGATGCTTTAGCATAGTATCATATTTCAGAGCTGTTAATAGCCCTTGGAGATCTTATAGCTCATTTGTTTATTTTATAATTGAGAAAACAAGCTCAGGGTGATGTAAATACACTGAGTCAGAATTAGAACCATGTGCCCAGCGCATTGATGTATTTATCTCTCTGAACACTAGGTGGCGGTGTAATTCCATCTTCAGCTTTCTATCCTGGGCTCTTCCCTGCCTGGGAGGGACAGAGTTTATGAGAGAGACTAGTCAAAGAGTACATGTCCTGCTCCTTTGACTAGTCACACTGCTTGATTGGATAATAGTGTGTCTACATTTGAGGCTTTTTTCTTTCAGCAGTTATTCATACCTGGGGGTAAACATATGTTTTAAAACAAAGTCACAGTGTGTAACAGTAAGTGCTGGATTTCACACTCCAGGAATAACACAGGTCTGGTCACTCCCTAATGCACCATACCTGTGCCTTTCCTGTGCTCCTGTCTGGTATGCCTTATCCCAGGCTTGCTCGTTTACTAACCACCCCCTCTCCTCTTTATAATCATAGCCATCTCCCATTGGAAACCCTCACCTCACCCCAGCAAATGTATTATAGGTATCTGCCCCCTGAGGGCCCTTTACACCTGGAACCCAATAGCATTTTTTGTTAATAGTATTGTTACCAGTTGATTAAATCGTGGTCTCTTCCCATCAGACCGGCTGCTCCTTGAAGGCCAAGATCTTAGGTGCCTCTGTATTTGCAGCACCTAGTACAGCGTCTGGGCCAGGGGAAGTTTGTTGGTTAATTGGATGTGTTAATGCATGGATGTTTGGGTGCTGAGATGGAAAGAAGGAGAGGAAGAGAAGGGAAAATCAATAAAAAGAAAGGGAGAAAGGGGAGGAGGAGTGAGGGGAAGAAAGTGAAGGGAAGGAAATATGGGTGGGTGGATGCATGGATGAATGATGGAGAGAAGATGGATGGATGGATGGATGGATGGATGGATGGATGGATGGATGGATAGGTGGGTGGATGGATGGATGGATGGATGGATGCATGGATGGACGGATGGATGCATGGATGGATGGATGTTGTTGGATGATAGATGGATGGATGATGGAGAGAAGACGGATGGATGGATGGATGGATGGATGGATGGATGGACGTTGTTGGATAATGGATGGATGAATGGAAGGATGGATGGATGGATGGATGGGTAGATATTCCATGGATAATGGAAGAATGGATGATAAATGGATGGATGGATGGATGGGTGGATGGGTCGATGGGTGGATGGATGGATGGATGGATGGATGGGAGGATGAGATGTTGGTGGATGATGGATGGGTGGATGGTGGTGTGGTTTATACTTCAGCCATGGAACTTACAGACCAGTCACCTTACCCTCTGCTCCTGTGTTTCCTTCTTGCAGGTCATGGGCATTTTTGCTGGATTTGGGCTCCTGCTCTTGGTGGCCTCACCTTTCCTGCTCCTGGCCACTCCATTTGTACTTTGCTGCAAGTGCAAGTGCAGTAAAGGTGACGATGACCCATTACCCACCTAGAGGAAGGCATGCTGCTGGAACAAGACCCCTGCCTCTGGGAAGCGTGGTTCTCCCCCTCCGCTCTCCGCCACCCCCATCACTAAACATCTTTCTTGCCTTATGTGCCCCATTGAGCTTCACAGTGTCACGCAGGATGCCGTGATTTCAGGGACTGATGTCAGAACATTTGCCCAGACAACAGGTGGAGTCACCTAGGCATGGGGAAGGCAGGCCTGGTGTGGGCAGTGCATGTCCCCACACAGTCGGTCTCTGCAGACTCGACAAAGGAGGTGCTGTAAGAAGCATGCCGGGCAGTTTTCTCCCTCTGGCGGTAGACTGGGAATGTCTGGAGGTTGCAGAGAGACCTTCTCGTGCAACATGTTGTCCGTCCCCTCTTGGCTTCAAGGTGGCGCCATGATGCTGAGAGAAGTCTTTGAGGACTGCAGCTCACTTCAGACAGAATCCAATTATTCCGACTTGAGAGAAGCACTCTGTTTATGACAACTGTTTTTATTACTAATGGCATTTAGTAAAACCCTTTTTAGAAGGCATTTTTGTTTTCTTTCCAACTGAGAAGTGAAAAATCAACAAGGTGCATCTAAACCATCCTATGCCTGTCTTGAAATGTGCATTTTAAGAAGTAATTGTGAAATGGCTTTTCTGGCTTGGCTACTTTTCAGGAGATTTAGAAAGCCTTATACGCCCTTTGTGTTCCTCTGGAAACTTGTAATGACTTTTTGAATGCTGTATGCTGTGCACCATTGTAAATGTGATTCCTGTACCACTGCATTTATTTGAAAACACTGCTGTGTTTAAAGGAGCATCACCACCAGTAGATTTGCCTTTTGTTTTTTCTCTCTTTGCTGACTCAGTTCAGCTCATTCATAGGCTTGTCTCTTCTCACCCAGGTGTCATTGGAGAATTCTAATGTCTTCGGAAGCAAATGTTGTGCTCGGAAATAGTTACACTTGGGATCACTTTGGTTTGGCCGCCTGCCTCAGTCTCCCCAAGTAGACAGTAGGAAGAGAAACAGGCCCTGCTCCTCAGAGGTGGGGCCTCTGGCAGGGCTGGGGAGGAGTTTCCTGGATTTTCACAGGTTTTAAATGACAGCTGTTTTGGACACATCACATATCTTACAGAGCTCCAAGGCCTGTTGCTATCCCTTTTGCCCCCGCGGAAACACCTTCCATGTTATGCCGTTATTTTGACTGGAGATTCTACCCCTCAGTCTTTTATAGGCTGCTTGTGTGGCCATTACCATGGCAGCAGAATGCCCAGATCAATAAGACACATGTCATCCCATCGATTGATTTTGAAAAGTGGGGGAATGTATCTTCTTCACAGAGAGTTAAGTGTAATATGGCTCTTAAAAGCTGCATGTGCTTTTAAAGAGCAAACTGATTGCATTGAACTAGGGACTTCTAAAAATAGGGGAAAGGCAAATATTGTAGATTCATCACAGGGGAACTTTTTAAAACTGATTAAGCATTCCACAGGGGAACACAATGAAAACCTAATCTGATATGTATCTCAGTTGTTCGCATGTTGTGAGCACGTGTGGAATGAGAGGTGGTCGGTGTTTGAATCTTTCCCGTCCTACTGCGCGTTCATCCCAGGTCCTGGTTCACCTTCCCGTGTAGAAACATCTTTCTTATTTCTCAACGTTCAGTATGTTAGAAGAAACAGGATCACCTCACTCTGCACCTCTAGTAGTTATTTTCTTTATGAAACAGAAGCCATCTAGGAAACCAGTCTGTGTCTAAATTATGAGGAAAGAGTTCTCCTAATTGTAGTCTTAAAATTCACTCACTGAAGAGGAGCATGCCTGGGACTGCATTTTCAAATGAAGCCCAGATGAAGTCTGTAGCTGGAGATGTTGTAATAGGGTCTGGAGGTAGAATGGCTTTGCTGAGAGGGCGACAACTGTGTGAGGCCTGAGACGAAGTCAGTGGCCCTGGTCTGAGACCTCCTGCCAGAATTGGTGAATGCAGTTGTCTAGCCAATGCCCTTTAAATATGTGCTGAACACAGCAGGCTCGTGGCCCCGTGTCTGGCAGTCCGCAGCACAGGTCTTCACCCCATCCCAGTTCATCCTGCCTGTACTAGCTGCTGCCCATTGCACACGGCACGACTCCATACAGTGGCCCCCGCTTGCCTTTGGGGTGGGGACCAGAGCCTCAGAAAGTTTGTGTTCTCTGGGCTGGAGCTCAGATCTTTATTCCTAGTGGGTCGGGCCATCCGTCTCTCCTGGGGAGCCCATGGGCAAAGCCTGCACGTCCGAAGCCCCAACCATTCTTGTGCCTTCACCTCTGACATGCTTCACGAGCATGAGGTTTGACCCAGGGAGGGACCACAGAGATTCTGGGGCCAGAGTACGACCTGCTTGCTCTGAGTTTTCACATCCAGCATGCCTCACTTTTCTTGTTTGACTTGAGTAGTAACACAACTAAAAAGGCCCCTTTTATGAACCAGCAGGATCACACTGGGGTCCTTCACAACCTTGTGATTCCCATTCTCTGGTCTTTCAGTCAGGGTACCGTACCCACTGTCCATGGGGATGCACTGCTAACCAGGCTTGGTGTCAAATGTAAATGGGGTGTGTGACAGTGGCTCACGTTTTGGGCTTTAACCTTGCTATCACTCCCCAGTAAAACTTGGGGAGCTCTACACTTCTTAGGTGGACTTGTTCCTGTTTTCCAGCACAGTTTGTCTTAATTGAAAATGACGTTCACTTTCACAAGCAGTTTTCATGCAGACCCCTTGGGAGCACATGCCTGTTTATGCATCCAGAGGCCACTAAGTCCTGGGCATCAAGAGGGAAGAAAACCCCTCCAGATGGTCCATCGGGTGCGGTTGCCCCATAGGTTATCTGAGTCCCTTTGGAAACTGACCATGTTCTGAGGGTTGCCTGGACATGCCTGATCACTCAGGCTGGCTCGGTCATGTCCCTGTAGCCAGGCGGCTGGGCTTTGCCATTGTCACAGGAAGCCACCAACTTCAGAGGGGTCCCTGTGGATGTTCATGTAACAGCGACTGACTTAGGGTCTCGGCACAGACAACACCTTTGATGGCACTAATTCCTGTCCACGTCAGTTCTTTCTCAGCCTCCAGGAGCTGCAGACCAAGGAAGCAACACTTGCCACTTCTGGCATCTTCTTAAAGGGGACAAGTTCTCTTTACAGCATATTATTCCATAAAACCAGCTTAGGAAGCAGCCCAGTTCCTGAGTAGGATTCAAGGCCAAGGGGACAGGGATGATGGGATATGCAAGAAATCCTTCAAGACACATTTACCTTTTTCACCCCTATCACAGATTAGAAGAAGACATTTCGCTTGGGAGTCCTTAAAAAATTAGGGGAGCGTAAAGAACCAGGGTGAGCTTTTTGTATACTTCTCAGATTCTCATTTATTAATAAATGCCCCCTGTATATAGTATATATACATAAATCACAGTGAAACCATCAAGGGAAAACATTTTGCATGTGTAAAGCTTCATGAAGTTCTCATTGAAAAATACCAAAGCTTGTTTGTCCCTTGTAATGAGCCCAAGCCGTTATGAAAATAGACAAAATGAGACGATGACTGGTGTTGCCAGAAATGCCACATGGGGCAAAAGGACTAGCTGGGCACCAGAACTTGGGGAGCATGCTGCCAGGGTGCAGAAGGCTGTGGTCCCTGTCCTCCCTGTGGTCTCCACAATCTGTCTTCCACAATCCAGGAGCCTTCAGGTCGGGCTGGGCGCCTGTCACACGCCTGCCTGTTCCTTCTTTCTCTGCACATTTTATCACAGGTATATTTTAATCTTGCATAAAAACATGCATGACTGAGTCCCTTGCATAAAAATCTTGCATAAAAACATGCATGACTTGTATCCCTGATGTATTTGACAAGTGGTGGTAAAAACAGAAACAAGTTTGTGTTTTTGAAATGTCACTAGCACTGTGATGTATAGAAGAGCTGTTTTGAATGCCTTTTAATGTTGTGTTTTGTACTTTGGAATCATATGGATAAGTGTGATTTGTAATTTCAATACATATTTTAAATGTATTGTGTCTTACGTAGTTTGTCCCCACTCTCCTCCTCCCCCTGCCCTCCTTTCAGAAGGGATTTCTTTTTAAAGATATTTTGGCTGGAATACAGGTTCCTTTTGTAAGTCCTGTTTGGCTCCATCTTTTGTACATTCTGGGTTGACTGGTGGCCTGGAGATCAAAAGTATGATGAGGGCTGAGGGTTGGAGGGAGGAAGAGCGGGTGGGGGCGGACCTTCCTGCTGGGAAAGCAGCTTCCTGTTCAGGCTTTCTCTCTCCCTAGAGTCCACCAAAGTGAACTGGGTCGTTGGCAAGTCACCACCCTTGTGCCTTTCTGTCTCCTCGTGGTGCCAGCCCAGGAATGTGGCCTAAGCCAGCACCGCCCTCCCCGAAGACAAGTACTTAAACACCTACCCAAGTTCATGGGGGATTTTTTTTTCATAAAAGTCAGTGACATTCTTTTTGTGCTGGGAGAATGAAGTGGAATGAATGTGGACACTTATTGTTTAATAGGAGAAATGAGAGTAACCTGAAGATTAGAGTAGGTGACCCTCTTTTTCATTTGCCTGGTCTAAGCTTCATGGAAGAACAGGCACTTCATTCATTAGCGTGAAGCGAAAGGCTACGGAAAGGCGAAAGTTTAAAACCCTCCCTAGCATTTTGAGGTGAGTTGTATTTTGTTCATGTTTAAGGGGTTCATTGTTGGCACTCCAGCTGCACCTGATCTGAGGGGGTGGGAGGGGCAGTGAGCTGGCATTTTCAGGCAAACTGCAGAGTGGCTGGGCCTAGTCGGTGGTTAATGTGAGGAAATGTTTGTTGCTTGAAAGAGCAGATAAGTACATCATTCATATGGTTCAAGTCCAGGAGATGAGGGGACATTGGCGGGATATAAAGTCTTAATCAGTGACAAGAGTGGTGGGCGTGAAATAACTGGTTAGATCACATAACTGTCATCTCAGGAGAGAGAACCCAGAGGTTTTGTTTGCAGGTTCCATCTGGCACCCATATCCTGACAAAGAAGGGAAAGAACAAAAACCCCACCCACTCAGCTACATGAGACGTTTCCAGCAACAAGAGTGTGAGGTGTGCTTGGAGCTGAATCGATTTTTCTATTCTGCACAACTCCTAATTCATTGTTGGGGCACAATGCATGTGAAATGATAGTATAATGTTTTTATTAATGGCAAAGGAGCAATCGGCATGTTAATGAAACTTGCAAATGAGAGTAGACTGGGAGTTATCAAACAGCAATTAGGAGAAGCAGACAATGGACAAAAAAGAGGAAACGTTACAACAAAGGAAACTTCTGTTTCTGCAAAACGCAAGCAAATGCACCTGCACAAAATACAGTGTGGGGAAGCCGAGCGGGCGAGGCTGACTCAGCCAGCAGGGGGAACCGACCCAGGGCTAGCAGCTTGGGAAATGCCTGGGGGTCGTGTGGGGTGACAACGGTACCATTTTCCGGGAAAAGTACCATCATCCCTGCTTTCCAGGAGAACATAGAATTTACCTTGTTTTGGTTGCCCTTTGGAGGGCAGACTTCAAAAGGTAGTTTGTCCTGAGAGTGAATTCAGCAACCAGGGCCTCCCTCCCTTCACATCCTGCCTTGGTCAGGCCCTCAGTCTCTCCCTGGCCCAGCGCTTACTCATATTTCCCCTCCTTTAATCCAGATTAACTATGATGCTTAATTAGAAATCACACAAATGCTGCCCAAATGTCCCATTGCCTCAGCAGCTAGAGCCACAGCGACAGTCCATGCTGTCTCACAGAGAGTCGGGGATGCTGTCTCAGCATCACCACCATGACACTGAAACAGGCAAAAGGAATCACTGATTATCTTGGCCAAGGAAACCTTAGAAAATGGCCAAGGTGATGACCAATCTTTTTTTTTTTTCTTCTATGTTGCTTCACTCCGCAAGGGAGCTTACTGCTTAGCATGGAACATGAGACACCATGACACTTAGCATTTCCTAATCCTCACAGAAATGCTGGATGTCAGTATTACTTTGCACCCACTTTGTAAATCAGGAAACGGATTTCCTGGTGCAGTGCAGTTCACCTGCCCACGGACCTCCATGTTGTCCTTCCGAATCCAAAGACTGTTCTCGCCCCCGAACTGTTTTGTTGTCCAGCTGCCTCTTGCAAAGTGGTCACAGAGGAGGTGGGTGGCTCATTATTTCGAGAGAAGCTCATGATGGCTCAGAAAGGGTGTCTTGTAAGCGACGTAACTGGTAGCAGCAAAATGGGCTTCACCCATGCTGCCCCGTGGCCTTGTGCACGGGTGTCTCTAGCCCGCATTCCAGAAGCTTGGTGGCCAGGCTCCCCATGCTGGGAGCATATTTTAGGCTTCTGTTGTGACATGGAGGGTGCCACTTGTCTGCTGCAGACCCTCCTGTTCCCTGTAATGCTTGGCTTGTGTGTGAAATGGGGGAACTCCCGCACAGTGCATGTGTAATATTTAGCTAAAGCTAGCAGTTAGCTATGGTTTCCTTTCCAACATTTATCTCATCATTAGCCTTTTTATTTCTCCTGTGGAGCTCTAAGTGTCTCTGGAAAGTGACTTCTGGGCAGTGCTTCCACATGCATTTAAACTCTTCAACAGAATTTTTCAGTTTTTAGTGAATTTGCAAAATCAGGTTAGAGATTTGCAAGTGGTGATAACTTCTTTCCTTTGATCCTCATGAGATTTTCTTTTCCAGCTGGTAGGTTCTTGGAGTTGGAAGGAATCTCAATAGGCATCTACTGCCTTTATACTGAAAATAGGGCCTTGGCAGAAGCATAGTATCACCTAGGAACTAGTTAGAAATGCAGAACCTCAGGCACCACCTCAGATCTACTGAGTCAGAAGCTGGATTTTAGGAAGATCCCCAGGTCTCACCAGGGTCAGCTGGGCTGTGTTCTCAGCTGGAGCCTCCACTGGGCAAGAATCCACTTCTAATCTCATTCACATTGTTGGCAGAATTCATTTCCTTCTGTAGGTCTGTTGTCAACTGGAGGTTTCCCTTGGGTCCTCGAGGCTGCCTGTAGCTCCTCGTCACCTGGGTGTCCTCCACATGATGGGCTCCTTCATCACATCTCCTAAGTAAACCTCTCCAGATGAAGCCATAGATATACTATATATGCATCTTTATTTATAAGTACATGTATATATACATGAATATATAATATACATGTGTGTGTATATATGTATGTGTGTGTGTGTGTGTGTGTGTGACCAGATACATTCATCATGGGAGTGACTTCTTTGCCTTGGTTAGAAGCAAGTTACAGATCTTGCCCACACTCAAGGTGAGGGAGTTATATAGGGTGCAAACTTGGGAGCTACCTAGGGTCTTTTTTGTCATACTTATAGAAATTTGATAGCAATGATCAAATCTAATCTGTTACCTCATCCCTCATAGGTGCAAGGACCTAAAGCTTTGCATCTGAACCACTTTTCCTGAGTGACATAATTGAATATCCAACTCCTGTCATTCTCATTCGCTTTCAGACCATCCTCGCTGGCTCCTGCACTTGCTGTTCCACCAAACACTTCTTGCTGAAGTCTCCAGTGACTTCTCTGTCACCCAATCCACACACAATTGTTTGTTCTTCCTACCTGGCTTCTTGTCAGTGTTGCCAGGCTGACATTTCTTCCATGACACCTTCTCTTCCTCTGCTTCCCCGTATCTCCCAGCTTCCTTCCCACCTCTCTGGACACTTTTCCTCGGCTTCCTTTCATGCTTTTCCTTCTCTTTGCAGCTTTTCAAATGATGGGCTTATTCAAGGAGGAGCCCTATAGCTCTTCTAACTCAGCTTTCTCTCCTAGATGGTGCCATCTCTTCAGCCCAGACCACTTCTCTGGAAACCTCTCCCTTCCCCAGCTCATGACTATTAGGGGATGAATTGTGTCCCCTGAAATCCATATGTTGAAATGCTAACCTTCGATACCTCAGAATATGACTGTATTTGGACATAGGGCTTTAAATATGTGATTAAGTTAGAATGGCGCTGTTGGGTTGGGCCCTAATCCAATCTTGCTGATGTCCTTATAAGATGACAGGAGGACACACAGAGAGACACCAGGGGCTGTGTGCAAAGAGGAAAGACCAGGTGAGGACACAGTGAGAAGGTGGCCATCAGCACACCAAGGAGAGAGGCCTCAGGAGAAACCAAACCTGGACACCTTGATCTTGGACTTCCAGCCTCCAGGACTGTGAGGCAATATATGTGTGTGTTTTAAGGCCCCCAGTGTTGTATTTTGGTTATGGCAGCCCGAGCCCACTAACCCAGGGTGCTGTGCCAGATTCACTCCCCAATGCACAGCTCCACCACAGGCCAACTGTCCCTCCTCAGCGCACCCCACCATCGTCCATCTAGGGTATGTGGCCCCTTACATCTCTTCTTGGTCATTCTAGCTCTGAATTCTGCAGCACTGGTCCAGACCCACTCTTCACTTTCCAGTATTCTCTCGCGGCACTTCCGGCTCGATCCCCTGGTAGGGAATTGAAATTGCATATTTTGTTGACCATCCCTGAGGCCAACCCTTCATGCCAATTCAGTGGATTTCCCACCTGGGCGTGGCCCCCTCTACCACCCTCAGTACGCACTTTGGTGAAACCCTTTAGCACCTCGCATGTTTGCAAATCTCGCATACATATCATAGCAGTCAGAAGCACACTGCATTCAGTACCACCCCAAACCTGAGCCCCCCAGGCTCCCTGCAATCTGGTGGTCTGGCATAGCTCTTGGCAGCCTTACCTTGGAGCTTAGTTCTGTGGAGCCACCATCTGCTGAGACTCCTAATGCTCCCTGCCTGAGACTATGGCCTCTGACCCCTGGGAGCCCCTGGTGTTTATCAAAGAAGCTGCTCATCCACCAACTGCAGGTGAGAAGGGAGGCTATGGAAGTTCGATTTCTACCTTAGAGTGGCAAAGTCGAGGTGGAAACTCTCGTGCTATCTTTGTGCCACACAGAAGTTTCTGTGTCCCCCATTGGAGATGGCCATGCAGTGGACCACATAATATCTACCTACAGTACAGTCCAAGTTACCTGATGGCAGCTTGGCTTTTCCTCTATCTTACTAGACCCAGTTCTAGCACAGCACCTGGCGCATGCTCAAAGCATAATGTTTGTTGAATGAGTACTCCGTGGATCATTCCAGAAGCAGGATTTAGGAGCAGCTTAGCGAGGAAGCACTTTCTAACCTGAAGAAGCAGAAAGCGGGTGTCCTCTTGGCAAGGGTGTTACAGAGGCACCGAGTGTCAGGCAATCAAGGGACCTGAGAATCCATCGTCCATTCACACACTAGCTGAATTAACTCGCACAAGCATTTTCTCTGATTCTCACGTTTCTTGTTTACCAAAGAGTGCAAATACACCCCATGCTGACTGTTCTGTTGGAAGAGATAAGCCCTGTGGGTGGAGGAACTATTTGTCTTTCCCCTGGAAGTACCACGATGGTTTTATCATTGCCGTGGAGATCCGAGTAGAGGCCTGCCAGTTCCTAAGGCTGGGAGTTCTCAAACTCCAGTTGCCCTCCTTCAATTAAGATATATTTTAGACAGCCCTTTTAGCACGAATAATTCCCGGGGGTAGGTAGGTAGAACCTGAAAGAATCGTAGTGCATTTTCTCATAGAATCTTCCCAAAGGTCAAACATTAAGCAGGCATTTGTTGGTGGACACAGTTATTCAGGAAGCAGAGGAACTAGTGGGACAGAGGTAGTTTGAGAAGCTTCTTGGCAGAAGAGCAGCTGGGTCTGAGTGTCAAAGGGACGTGTCGGTGCAAATGGGAGACGAGACATGCAGAGGTGAGCCAGCGCTGAGCTTCTAACGTGTGCTAGGTGCTTTCCACATGCGACTGAACCCTCACAAAGTGTAGACAGAGGCCTGAGGACCAGATGGAAGCAGAGATCCCAATGCCTGGGAGCCAGTAGCCAGAGATCAGCCGTCAGATACCTGTAGCAATCCTGGAAGACACCCTGGAGGCAGGGAGGGCAGGGCTCTGCTCCGGGTAAAGGACATGAGAAGGGAAGGGACAGTGCAGGAGGTATGCTCAGGGCTGGGGCAGGGTGGCAAGACTATCACACAGGACTTTACCTGGTGTGCCACTCAGCCGACCACCCTCTGTGGTTCCCCTGGGGGCAGCTGTGCTCACCAAGGCCCAGGAAGAAGGGATTCTCCTAGGTCCCCATGGCAGACCCTTCAGTGAGGGGCAGCCACAGGACCTTCATCCCCACTTTACTGTGAAAGATCTGATGCTGGAAAACCTCTGAATCCTTAAGGTGCATAGACGTGGACCCTGGTAAAAGGGCCAGCATGTACTTTGCAAACACTGAGTAGACAAATAATAACTCAGCATTGACTGGAAGTTTTCATGTCTCAGGCACTGCGCTTCTTCTTGTCTGGAGGGCTGTATCACACAGCATTCCCAAAGAAATCTCAGATTACAGAAGCAGTGCTGCAGGAAAGGGGCCATGTACCAGGTGTGGAGCGTGGAGAAAGGGGTGTGGGGGAGGGAAAGACGGGAGGAAGAGCGGAGCCTTGAGCTGAACCTAGACAGAGGCATGGTGGTTTCAGGAAGGAGCCTGCAGGAGCAGAGCTGAGGGCGACGTTTTAATGTCTAAGGAAGCTGAAATTCTTATATGGAATGGGAACCACTGGAGGATTTTAAATTGGGAAGTGACAGTTAAATCGTATACCTTAGAGAGATTTCCTGGCAACTAGATTGGAGGGGAGAAGCCTGAGATGTGCATAGTTTGCTGGGGAGTTGAGGTACACAATAGATGCGGACTCCGGCCAGCATGCAGTGCCCAAGGATGACCAGCAGGTGGCAATCCAGCACCACATTTCTCCAGTTTCTGGCAGGGCATGAGCTTTGAGGCCTTTTGTTACTGTTATTTATTTTGCTGTTTTTGTTTTTCACGTTCGTTGGAGTTTCGTGTCTGCTGCTGGCCCTTCCACCCTGTACCCACCCAGCTTCCTTTCATCTTCTTTTCAGAATACTTTCCTTCCCTGCCCCGAGATTAACCAGACTACGGTAAGGTAGCAAAGAAAGAGCAAAAGCAAGAGCTCAGTTTCAGAAAGGACAGTGTTATATTTGGGGTAGCCAAGCAGTCTCTGTTCTGCACTTGTGTGCTCAAGACCAGACCTCTGTGGCTTGGGGTCATCACTGCCAGCAGGAGGGACCTCGGGTCGGGGAAGCCAGGGATCCAGAAGGTGGAGGTGGACAGGTACCATTCACCATGCACGTGCCCCACTTCCCTGCATCCCAGGTGGGCCCACCTGTTTGAGACCACATTAAACCAGCCTGTACCTTAGAAGTCCTTCAGTAACATTCTGTGTCTGCTCTTAAGGACAAAAGATTTTGTCATGCAATGATTCCTCCCCAGAGGTTTTTTCTTCGTAGGAGAAAGAGGATTCCCAAAGGCACCAGCCCCTTAAGTGGGGGCGGGGTGTGTGTGAAGAAGAGCAGAGAGGGGAGCTCTGTTCTGTCACTCACCCATATTGCCATCTCCCTTTGACTAGTGTTTTTAGCCATTTCTAATCCTTTGAAGGACTCCATGAGCTAGGCACTGCTCTCCCATCTTTTCTGCATCTTCATGCCGGTGGGACCTTTGGCACGTCACTTCACCCCTTGGCCCTGCAGGTCCCATGCTTGCTCTCCATTTGTGAAATATGAACAGCGAGTATGAACACACAAAGTGTCCCACTAATTGAAATCAACCTGTGTAAAGTTGGGCTTAGTAAGTGCAGCAATGAATATTGCATCTTGGGCTCCAACCTGATGACTAATCTATGCATGGATGACAAGGAGACCTATTCTAACCTTTAACAAAGCGATCTAGTGTTTTTCATTCACCAACTGCCAGGTTCTACTCAGAATACATTGTCAGAAACATTTGCTCATCAATCTTAAGGGTGAAATGTTTGGGCTGTAAAGCAAGCTCTTATCACAAGTACAAAGCTTCCTTCTGTAGCGAGGAGCGTAATTCCAAATCTCTCTCACTCACTCTGTGTGGCTCAGCCTAGGCTTTGTGTTGGGATGCAATGTATTATTGGCTTATTGCCAGCTAGAAATTAGAAGGAGAATGTCAGAAGACCCCAGGTTCGACTTCTGCTTCTAAACCATGGACCGGCTGTGTGGTCTTGGGCAGGTCACATCACACCTGAGCCATCGTTTCTTCTCTTTGAAGCAGGGTACCCTCTTCCTTAAGTGCCCAGTAAGGCTGTTGTGGAGGTCAAATAGAGATGGTGGGTGTGAAAGCACTTCTTAAACTGCAGAGATCTCTGTAGACAAAGCTGCCACTAGTGGCTCATTTCATTCTCAACCATTCGTGGAAACCTTGTGTCCTGGGACTATGCCAGGCACCTGGCAGGAAGTGGAGTGGGACATAGCCCCAGAAATCAACAAGACATATGTTCCTCGCTCACATCGCTTATGTAGAGCCCCCTCAACAAAGCTGAAGTCCATTTATTTATTTTTTAAAAAATGACTTAGGAAGGGGTTAAGGTTCTATTTCCAGGAGGTAGGTCCACCAAACATAAGTAGGGTTTCATGTTAAAGCTTGAAAATGAATGTATTGAAGAATTATATCCACCTGGCATCATTTCTCTAAATACATGTTTTATTTACCTTGAAAATTTACTTCCTCTGTGAATATTGCTATGAACTTCTTGTAACAAAGTGAGTGTCTTCTTTCCCACTTGTACCTCAGTGTCATGCTGATGTGAAAGGGCCCTGAGCCCCTGAAATCACCAGCAACCTTTGAACACTGGAAACATCCTTTGGTTTATCCTGAACACACAGCAAGTGAAACATCGGTCCCGCTAACTTTTCCTTAATCTCGCCCACTGCATGGGCAGTTTTTACCTTTAAGAATAATTCCTAATTTTGACAGATCCATCACATTTGCATGCAAAATTTTCCCAATTTTCTCACAATTTTACTTTTTATTTTATTTTTTTACCGGTTTCCTAACTTTTCAGAATTCCTCTGACTCTAAGGTTCTCCCTTCATCTGCTCACTTTGTACTTAAAAACAAACAGGAATATTTCTAATATCTGAATATCACTCAACCTCATGCTCAAAGCTGTCAAAATCTGCTGTCCTAACTTGCCTAAAGTTAGGACGAATTTTTTGTTGTTGCTGTTTCGTTTTTAAACAAAGAAACAGAACTAATTGCAGTACCATAATTATTTTTGGTAGACCTACGACTATTCACACACGTGGGCTCTTATGTGCAGTACAACGATTAATGTTGCCTTGTGGATGTATAACAAGGATATGGCAGAATATGGGGAGTGTCTGACCCATAAAAATTTATTTTCTAGTTTTTATTATTTTAAATCATTTGTTTTATTTTTCAATTACAGTTGACATAGAATAGTATATTAGTTTCAGGTGTACAACCTAGTGATTAAACATTTATATACCTTACAAATTGATCACCCCAATACATTTACTACCCATCTGACACCATACATAATTTTTTTAACTTAATATTTACACACACACACACACACACACACAAGTTCAGGTAATTAAGTTCAAGAACTCATCCTAGAAAAAGTGTTACAAAGCTCATTGCTGAATGTCACTATGGTCAACTTCGAAGCACTCCCCTTGGGAAGCTATGCACTGATGGCAGCACCTAGCCCACCCTTCAGAAAAATTTTGAAACTCTTTCTGGAATGGCGATCAGAGCTGTCTTTGTACTACTCTTGATGTTCTGAATGTCATCAAAATGTCTCCCTTTCAATATTTCCTTTATATTCGGGTAAAGGAAAAAGTCATCGGGGGCCATATCAGGTGGGTAGGGAGGGTGTTCCAAAACAGTTATTTGCTGACTGGCTAAAAACTCCCTCACAGACAGTGCCGTGTGAACTGGTACATTGTCGTGATGCAAGAGCCATGAATTGTTGGTGAAAAGTTCAGGTCGTCTAACTTTTTCATGCAGCCTATTCAGCACTTTCAAATAGTAAACTTGGTTAACTGTCCAGTTGGTACAAATTCACAAGGAATAATCCCTCTGATATAAAAAAAATCCAAAAACAGTTAGCAACATCGTTGCAACAAGTTTGCGAACTTGTCAGACCTCCTATACAGAGGGTGACAAAAAAATGTATACACATTTTAAGACAGGAACAAAAACTATATTAAAATTAAGCTGATGGTAACCACTTTTAGCACCTTTGTAATTGCAGAAGTCAAACGTGACTTGCGTTCATTTATCTTTTGTTATCGGTATATATTATTACAATTTTAATATAGTTTTTTTTGTTTTTTTTTTTAGCTGAGCCATCCTACCACCTGTTGGCAGCTCAGCAGCTGCTCAGCTCGGGTCGGGACTTGAACCGCTGTTGCTCAGAGCTCAAACTCTTCAGCGAGCTCTTAACCAACTGAGCCACTCAGCTGGCCCTTAATACAGTTTTTTCTTTTCTTAAAAGTTGTGTACATTTTTTGGAATATATATATATATATATATATATATATATATATATATATAATTTGAAGCTGGATAGGTAGCAGAAGGGAGGAGCCCAGACTTTTACCCTCTATTACCAACTACCTAGGGGGAGGGGCTGAGTGAGGGGCACTCATCCAAGCCCCATAGCTTTGATTCCCTAAGGCCTGTGGGTATAGACACTCCTAGGTTTAAAGAGTGTGGAGTCAGGAGGGTGGGGATCCTAGAACCTGGGGTGCAATAGGAGGCAAGTGTCCGTGGGGTGGGGGGGTGTGGGGTTGGTTGTGGTGGTCAGGATATTTCTCAGAGGCCCATAGTACACCTAGGCATCCTTATGAGTATCTCCTCCCTTCAGAAAGGCCTGCAGAGACCAGGCCCAGCCGAGGGCCACGGGGGACAAATCTTGGTAGCGGACCCTAGCGAGACAGTTCCTCCCTGAAGTGAGTGGATGGAGGCTGCCCATTTTAGATGCTCAGTCTGTTCACTCTGTCTTCTGCTCTGGGGCTGTGGGAAAGGGGGTGAGGGTGGGGCGGGGAAGAGGGGCAGGCCAGCAGCGCACTATGTGGCTCCTTGGCTGCGTCATACTGGGTCTTCTCACAGGGATGAGCCTCTGGGTCTGGTCCCTGAACTCCCCACCCATCAGGGTGGGGGCCCCTACCACCATCACATCCTGGCTGGAGAGGATGAAGGTGCTGGCTGAGCTTTTCTACTTGCTGTTGTTGGTGGGGGTGTTGCTACACCCCACCCCCGCCCCCAGCTCATGGTTCGTTCCAGTGACATCTTCAGATTCTGCTGTTTGTTGGTTGTCTGCCATGTGGGCTCCACCAGGGGGCGCTAACGTGTGCTGCCACCTGGGGGAAAGGCCCATCTTAGGGCGGTTTGCAGTGCTGAGGAGGCTGTAGGTCTGGTGGCAGGACCTGAGCTCCTGCATGGCTCACGTGTCGCACTGAGTTGGTGGCAGTTAAAAGTAGAATTGGACAGCCCACACCAAGTGACGTTTTGGGAGAGGTGATCTAACATCGGGGGTCCTGGGCATGCGTGGCAAGGATGCTGTGGGATGAGCTCCCGGAGCTGCCCGATGCTGGAGGGCCACGTCTCTATCTGCGCCATGCCGTTTAACGTGAACTCCAGGTACAACTGGCCCTGCACACACACCTGGGTGAACATGAGTTTGCCACGCCACGTCACCATGTTGCCCTGGTCATAGCTGAGGGTCACACGTTGCTGTGGAATGCCTCCGTGGGGTGCTGTAGCACCCCTCAAAGATGCTGCTGAAGTAGACTGCGATCAGGTTCTGGCCAGGAACAGCATCTTCAAAGAATTGTGAAAATATCCCAGCAGAGACCTTCCACTCTTCTGTCCCGTGTGGAAGCCATCTATAAGCTCTCATGTTCGTCATCAGTTTGGTTGCCATATGGCCTGTGCCCTCCAGTCCCGGACTCCAGGTACGTGGGTGGATACCTGGGAGTCAGGCCCCCATCCAGATGTAGCCTGGTGCTGGGAGGGTGGAAGGCGTTGTCTTTTGGGGGCTTCTTCGAAAGTACAGCTTGTATGACTTGGAGGAACAAACTGGGAGAACTGAGGAGGGCCAGGAGAGGTGCGGGTGGGGGGCAGCTGCAAGCCCAGTGGGGCCCTGACAGGGGTGAGGTCTGAGGGGGCCAACTTCAGCCGCTTATGTCCAGAGTGAGACAGGCAGGCCTGGCTGGGAGCTCCACTCCTGGGCTGTACAAAGACTCACAAGCACAGTACTCGCCACCCCCCCTCCCCTCAATCTGGGTGGCCACAGCAGGAGGCTGTTGGGGAGATTGCAATGGCCACTGGGTCCGGGTGAGGCTAGGAGCCAGCCTGGAGAGTGGTGGTGCGTGGGGAGTCAGGAGCCTTTGTTTGCAGGTTTGCTCAACAATGGCTTCTCCACTGTTTTCTCTCTCCTCCTCCTCCTCCTCCTGGGCTCTCCTGGTCACCACCTCTTGCTACCTCTGCCTCCAAGCAGCCCGCCACCCCTCCCCAGGCCACCAGACCTCTGTGCCAGGGAGGCAGGCTAGGCAGGGCCGGACACTCACACTCACTCGCATTCGCACACACAGAAACACGTGGAGCGGGCCTGCTCTCTGACTTTTCCCCATTTCTCTCTCTTTCCCTCCCTACTGGCTCTCAAGCCCCTCTCAGAATGAGGCCCTGGGCCAGGCAGAGGGTGGAGCTCTCCCCCTGCCCCCCTCTCTCCTCCCCCAAATAATTGTTACAATATTATTGACTATATTCTCTATGCTGTACTTTGCATCCTCATGATTATTTTGTAACTGCCAATTTGTACTTCTTAATCTCTTGACCTTTTTACCCTGTCCTCCAAACCCCCTCTCATCTGACAACCCAGAAAATGTTCACTGTATCTATTAGTTTGTTTCTGATTTCTTTGTTCATTTGTGTTTTTAGATTACTCATAAAGTGAGATCGTATGATATTTGTCTTTCTCTGTCTTATTCTACTCAGCACAATACCCTCTAGGTCCATCCATGTTGCAGATGGCAAGCTTTCATTCCTTTTTATGGTTGAGTACTATTTCATTGTACATATGTATCACTTCTTTTTTTAAATATTTTTATTGAGGAATTGGAGGGATGGGGACAGTGCTGGGGAATCAGGGGAAGCAGAACAGACAAGTTGCTGTCGTTTTGTTCTTCAATCTGGTTGTGGAGGATGTTGCTTCACTGGCCCAAGTTGGCACCATCATTGCATTCTTCCCGTGCAAGGCAGATCAGTCGCCGGCTTCTAGACGGTCGCTCATTGCGGCTGCTGGCCGCTCATGCTGGCTGCTTTCTACATATAGTAGCCCATGGCAACCCATTGCCAGAGGGACTGCAGCCTACGCCATTGCCGGCGACTCACAGCAGCCCAGCTCCAGGTAGAGCTGTTGTTCAGCATCTTAGCTGTAGAGGGCAGTGTCACTGGCCCTCATATGTGGGAACCAAACCGGATCCTCTGGCGTCCCAAGCCAGCTCTTAACCGTTGCGCCACTCGGCCGGCCCAAGGATACATGTCTTTTTGAATTAATGTTTTGGGTTTCTTCCAATAAATACCCAGACACAGAATTACTAAGTTTTTCTTTGTCTCCTGTTATTACCTTTGTTTTAAAGTCTATTTTGTCTGGTATAAGTATTGTACTCCAGCTTTTTGTTTGTTTCCATTTTCATGAAATATCTTTTTCCATCCCTTTACTTTCAGTCTGTGTGTGCCTTTTGATCTGAAGTGAGTCTCTTGTAGGCAGCATATGTAAGGGTTTTGTTTTATCTATTCAGCCCTTCTATGTCTTTTTTTT
>NW_017732066.1:830827-837230 GCF_001890085.2 Hipposideros armiger
CAGCCCAGCTTCAGGTTGAGCTGTTGTTCAGCTTCTTAGCTGTGGAGGGCAGTGTCACTGGCCCTCATATGTGGGATCCGAACCAGGGCCCTCTGGTATCCCAAGCGAGTTCTTAACCATCGCGCCACTCGGCCGGCCCAGTTACTTATTTTATTATTTATATTTTTTATTTTTTTTCTTTTTCTTAAATAATTCTATTTAACATTCCTTGTAATATTGGTTTGGTGATGATGAAGTCCTTTAGCTTTTTCTTATCTGGGAAGACCTTTATCTGTCCTATTCTAAACGATAGCTTTGCGGGGTAGAATAATGTTGGTTGTAGGTTCTTGCTTTTCATCATTTTGAATATTTCATGCCAATCCCTTCTGATCTGCAAAGCTTCTGTTGAGAAATCAGCTGACATTCTTACAGGAGCTCTCTCGTGGATATCTAACTGCTTTTATTTCGCTGCTTTTAAGATTCTTTCTGTCTTCAACCTTTGGCATTTTAAGTCTGATGTGTCTCGGTTTTGGTCTCTTTGGGTTCATCTTGTTTGGGATCTGCTGTGCTTCCTGTTTAATAACACTGCCCTGATTATTAACCTCAGGTGGATTTCCAGTGACAGAAGGAGAGAGATCTCATTTCTTAGATTATAGGAATATTTTTCAACATGGCTCTTATCCTCCCAAGCACCTTATATTCTTACCAGGGTGTCCCTCCAACTTGCAATCTCATTCTCTCTCTCTCTCTCTCTCTCTCTCTCTCTCTCTCTCTCTCTCTCTCTGTGTCTCTTCTTCCCTCTCCCTCTCTCTTTCTCCCCAGCTTCCAGTTCATTCTCTGTATCCTCAATTACCAAGTTCTGAGAGAGGAATTGATGATGGTCTCATATCTTTTTAAAAAATATGTAGCTTTCTAAAAGCCTTGGGTGGGTTTCCTTTGCATGAGGTGCCAAACCATGAACTATTTAACTTGAGGGTGGAAGTGACAAAGTTGACAAAGAAAAGGGCCAGTAAAAATTCTGGCTGTGGGCCTGGGTAAGCCTTCTGGGAGAACTTGGGGAGAGCAAACAGAGGGGAACGTTTCTTCTGTGTGCTTTGGTAGCATCCTAATTTACCTCTAGCAAGGCACTTTCAAACTATATTTTCATTTCTTGCCTGGTGCCAGGTACCTAGCAGGTAATTTATAAATATTTATTGACGTACCATTCACAGAGTCTCTACTATATGTCAGACACTATATACTGAGACTCACCTAGTCTAGTGCTTCATCAGCATACATTCTGAAATGCACCATGGTGCCTAGCATAGGGAAATGGTAGACATTTATTCATTAAACAAATACTTATTAAATATAGAAAATATGACAAGCTTCATACAAGTCTCTAGTGTTTAACAAATTGGACTTTTACTCCCAAAGTATGAAGTGGAGGGGGGTGGCACATACAGTGGACCACTTGTCCCTTACTAAGGATGCAGATTCCAGAGAGAAAGCATGAATTTCAGGCCTCAGACTATATGCATTTTAAACAAAGATCCCAAATGATTCTTAAGCATAGCTAGTCTGAGAAATTCTGGTCAAGTAATGATAAAATTATGTGATATTAAATAAGCATTTGATGAATGAATTAATTGACACAAAACATGTGAATTCTTTTTTGATGTGTTTCTGACTTCTAAACATATCTAAAAGCATTAGCCATCACAGTGGCCTGTATTCCACAGTTCATTCATTTGTTATCCCTTACATTATTGTTCTTTTAATAATTCTTCAGTGCATTTACTTAGAGGGCAGGGAACATGTTTTATGTCTGCCCATCTTTCTGCATAGTATCAGGGACAGAAGAAGTGTTCAAGTAATACAGAATGATTAAAGGAACTGGAATGCAGCACTGAATTGTGCACTCAGGGAGCACAAAGAGGCCTGTTTCGACTTCCTTGCTCCACAGTTCAGATAGATGTCTTAGTTGTTGACTACTTGTAAGAATGCAGGAATGCCTCTCTTGTAGCATTCTGATGTCACACCATCTTGATTCGTATAGAAATTTCAACTTGATTGCTAACTATTCAACTATTGGATTTTGCTTTTCTCATTAAAACATTCTGCCCAGGCTCCTGGGTCCACTGTTGCTTCAAATGTGTTGTGAGGGCATTTAAGATGAGTATAGAATTAAGGCATGGCCACTGCAGCCATGTTATCTTCATACATTGGGCTCCTTGGATGGTCCAAAGTCAAGAATGATGGCTATAAGTTGAATAGCCAAGGCAGGTCTGAGGGCTCTGGCTGTGTGTGTAGGTTTTCTCTGGTGCCATTTTGCAAGCTCCCTTCAGCAAAATTTGTTGCTTCAGGTTGAGGACCTGACATCTTAATTCAGTGAAAACAAGCTTCTCTATAGGATGACAGGATTACTGTTATGCACAAATAGTGGGCCTTTGATTATGCCCCAAATCCTGTTCCCTGATTTTATTTTAAACATTTCCTTCCCTCTTTTCCTCTCCCAGAACACTGAGAAAGAGAAGATACTTGGTAGAGAGCTTTGTTTGGATAAATGAATATTTTTAGGTTTATTAATTTTTAAATAAGTAAAGATTACATTTTTCACATAAATTATGGCCTGATAGATCATTTAGTCACTCTGTATGCCTGTTCTTAAGAAGTGCTTCTGGCTTTCTAAACAAACTTCTTCTTTCTAGAAAGCCAATGAGAACTTCTTAATATACTAAGGTACACAGCTTAAAAGAGTAACATGTTTTGACTCATTGCTTTCTCTAAATATTGGGTTGTTGGAAAAGTCATGATGTATTTTTTCTATGTTGCAGAATAGAAATCTGTGGCAAAAATGTGTCATGACTTTTCTGACAACCCAATAAAAGCAGTTTCCTCCCTCCCTCCCTTCCATCCACCCATCTTAATGCTTTCTCCATTTTGAAACATATTACTCTGTACTGTTGTTGATTTGTAGTCACTAAACACAACATTGTCATGAATGAGCCTGACATTTTACTATAGAAATTTTCATAAATAAATTCCCAAAAATTTAACAATGATGAAGAAATCAGCCTCAGCTTCTAAGAGTGATGCTAACCCATTTTGATTACATTTTCTCCTCTTTGTTTTCATTCCGATGCCAGAAAAAATTTAATCTCCTTCTGAGCATTCCCCATTGCAAAGCTAAGTGTTTCAAATAGAATGGGCAAGATTCAGTGTGTACTGCTCCACTACCCAGCCAGTTAAGGACAGACCATCTGACCATTAGCACCCCACTGGGTCTCAGAAGAACTGTTTTGCCTCGGCTGAATGTCATTTCAGCCAGTAACAATTATTTACTTATGGAAAAAAATTTGCTGATGGATGTGGAGCCAAATGGTGTTTTTTTATTTCAAGGCCCACTTGGTGATTTCTAAATTTCAGCTTGTGAAAGAAATTTGCCATTACTTCTCAAGAACATGCCGTTTCATAGGAATTGTAATGGCGTTTCACTGCAAGAGGAGTCATGTTTTATTGTAAGATGCACCACCAGGTTCCACATCAAGGAATGGCTTTTCTCAGACACAATTTACCTCAGATGGTGCAAAATCCACCGATTTTCCAAATCCCCACCTTTTCATCATGTAAAATTCATGCTAAATTCATAATTCTCTTATATGCAAAAAAGAAATTTAAAAAGAACACAGATTTCCAAGTCTCTGTAACATCAACAATGACTTTTTCCCTGTAGCCTTGAAGCACTCTATCTGTACTTCTGTTCTGGTGATTGTCCCATCGCCACTGCATGAAAATGGATTTGTAGGCATATTTGAGCAATCCTGCTGTCTGAAGAGTCCCTTAGGGACTGGGACTATGGCCCCCTACATTGTTTTAGACATAAGTGTATGCCATATATGATTATATATTAATTGCATATAATTACTAGTATTGAAATCAAATAATAAAATCTTATTCATGAGTTTTATATATAGGTGCAGATACATGTCTATAACTCCTAGTATTTCTCAATTTATCCTATTAACTCCAGATAAAAATGGAAACAATAGTCATATTGAATTATTAAAATGAATTGACACCCCTCTTCTATCAATCTCATTTTTTGCTTAGATTTCTGTTTTTACCTATAACAATTGTTGTTTTATACAGAATCCAATAGATATAAATATTTAATTATTTCTATTTCTTTTTTTTAACATGAGTTAGTCAAGGTCATGTTTTTTTTCAATTGATAAATGTATGATTTTTTAAACATTTATTTCTAATAAAAAAATCTTGTTGTTAGAAGGCTTTTATCATGCATAGTTTTTAAACTTTGTTGAGACTTTCTTTGTGATGTGTGTAATTGAAAACATATTTTATGTGGGCTTAAGTAGAATACATATTCTATACTTTGAGAGCACAACATACACCTCTATACATGTTTATTAATTATGCTGTTGCAATGTTTTCATTCTTTATTTTCATTTTCCCAGCTTGAGCTATCCATGAGAATGGGTTATTAAAATATTTTAAAATATTTTATATGATTAAGAGTTTTCTTATTTATCTTGGAAATTTGATAATATAATTTTCTCTACAATATCTCGACATAAACAACTATATATGTTATGAGGTGTGATTACAAAATATGGTGAATGCTGCTGCCAAGTGCCATCCAATGGAAAGGCAGGATCTTCAATATGGGAAGCGGTGCATGGAGCCTTAGTAACAGTGTGTGACAAGGTTCAACTTGTTTGGTGCAGTCAGGTGTGAGCTACATGTGAGAGCAGGTGTGTTTTAAAGTGTGCTGTAAATCATCCTCCATCATAATAATGCTCCGTGTCACACATTACTTCTGGTATATGGCAATTTCTGCCAAATAGAAACATTATGGTGTGTCCTCATCCCCCTTATTCACAAGACCTGGCAGCATGTGACTTCTGGCTCTTCCCCAAAGTCAAAATTATTCAGGACATGGAGGCAGCCATAACAGCGCAACTAAAGACACTCACGAAAGAGAACTTCCGGAACCGCTTCAGAAAGTGGACAGAATGATGTTATAAGTGTGTTCAAAGCAAGGGGGAGTATTTTGAGGGGAATTAATGGCATTGTGTCTTTTATTGTAATACATTTTTAAAAATTTAAGCATTCACCATAATTTTTTATCACACCTCGTGAATATCTCTGTGTTTGTATATATGTGTTGTGTGTGTGTGTGTGTGTGTGTGGTCTGTGTGTGTGTGTGTGTGTATTTATAGGTATATTTTAATCCATACTCTATCAGCAGTTTGTTAATACTAGAAGTATCTTAATTGTGAATATACAACCCGAGGGTATTTGAAGATTCTAATGAAAAGTTAACATCATGAGAATGCAAAATGGTATAGCCACTTTAAAATACAGTTCGGCAGTTTCTTACAAAACTAAATATACTTTTGAACAGACTGCTTATTGAGACCTGGATATGCGCGACTCGTCTTAGGTCCCCGATTTCCGCACTGCATGTGCAGAGTTGTATAGGTGGCAATTGACTGTCGGGCTGCTCGGCCTGATATTTGAGCGGCTCATTGGGACAGGCTGAGACTGGGAGTTTTCCTGGGAGTGTAGGGCCGCGAGCTGTGCACCTGTGTGATTCAGCCAGGGCTTTCCAGGCGAGTTTGTGTGGGTTGGCTGTCGATTCAGGAGTGCATGCTGCTCTGACTTGGTGGGGGCCAATGAGCACAACCTGTGGGGCCTTGGGGGCCTGCCCTGCTTACCTAAAGCTGTGTTGCCAGGTCCACCCTGAGGCCCTGGTCCCTGGCCCCTACCTCCGCAGGCCAAAGAGGGGTTTTTTTGCAGCAGCAGCAGACAGCCCGCAACAACCGGTGAGGATTTTTGGTAGTGAGCACAGTTCCAGAGCACACAGCAACTAATTGTTGGAAGCTTACTTCAAGTCTAGAGGGAGGTCGGTGCATGACGCACTGAGCCCTTCCCCCCAACAGCCAGTGCTGAGTCGCCCAGAATCTCTCTATTGCTGAGAAAGTGGTCTGCAGATTAAAGCGGGCAGAAAGCCACCCCCTTTTTGTTCTTTTTTCTTTTTTTTCTAGATGATCTGATACATCAAAGCAATCAGAGTGACAGCCAGAATGAAGATACAAAGAAACATGTCCCAAGTAAAAGATCAAAAGAAACCCCAAGAGATGGAACTAAATGAAACAGTTATCCAACCATTCAGAGACAGAGTTTAGAACACTGATGATAAGAACTTAAGGAGGACATAAAGAAGGATACAGAAATCATTAAAAATGACCAGGTCGAACTAAAGAATACAATAACTGAAATGAAGAACACACTTGAAGGAATCACCAGTAGATTAGACGAAGCAGAGGATCGGATCAGTGATTTAGAAGACAAAATAGCAGAAATCACCCAGTTGGAACAATAAAAAAGAAAAAAGAAAAAAAACAATAAAAATAGTTTA
>NW_017732066.1:837765-839118 GCF_001890085.2 Hipposideros armiger
AGACTACAATAAAAGACAAAGAAGGACACTACATAATAATAAAAGAATCAGTTCAACAAGAAGACATAAACCTAGTAAACATCTATGCACCCAACACAAGAGCTCCTAAATATATAAAACAGATTTTGACAGACATAAAGACAGAGATCAACAGCAACACTATCGTAGTAGGGGACTTCAACACTCCATTGTCACAAATGGACAGCTCCTCCAGACAGAAAATCAACATGGAATCAGTGGCCTTAAATGATACTTTAGACCAGCTGGATTTAATTGATATTTTTAGAGCATTTCACCCCAAAGCAACAGAATATAGATTCTTCTTAAGTGCACATGGAACATTTTCCAAGATAGAACACGTTAGGACACAAAACCAGTCTCAATAAATTTAAGAAGATTGAAATCACATCAAGCATCTTCTCTGACCACAATGATATAAAACTAGAAATCAATTATAAAGAGAAACCTGGAAAGCACACAAACACATGGAGGCTGATTAACATGCTACTAAATAGTGACTGGGTCAAAACTGAGATTAAGGAAGAAATCAAAAGCTATCTCAAGACAAAAGACAATGAAAAAAGAACAACTCAAAATCTATGGGATGCAGCAAAAGCAGTCCTAAGAGGAAAATTCATAGCATTGCAAGCCTACCTAAAGAAACAAGAACAAACTCATATCAACACCTAAGGGAACTGGAGAAAGAACAGCAAAATAAGCCCAAAGGGAGTACAAGGAAGGAAATAATACAGACCAGAGCAGAAATAAATGAAATAGAGACCAAAAAAACAATACAAAAGATCAATGAAACCAAGAGCTGGTTTTTTGAAAAGATAAGCAAAATCGACAAACCCTTAGGCAGACTCACCAAGAAAAAGAGAGAGATGACCCAAATTAATAAAATCAGAAATGAAAGAGGGGAAGTGACAACAGATGCCACAGAAATACAGGAAATTGTAAGAAAATATTACGTGCAACTATATGCCAACAAATTTGAGAATCTGGAAGAAATAGATAAATTTCTAGAAGCTTGCAATCTACCAAGTCTGAACCAAAATGAAACAGAAACTCTGAAAAGAGTGATTACTACCAAAGAAATTGAGTCAGTCATCAACAAGCTTCCAACAAACAAAAGTCCTGGGCCAGATGGCTTCACAGGCGAATTTTACAAAACATTCAAGAAAGAATTATTACCTATTCTCCTCAAACTATTCCAAAAAAATACAGAAGGAGGGAAGGCTCCCAAGCACATTTTATGAGGCCACTATTACTCTGATCCCAAAATCAGACAAAGATATTACAAAAAAAGAAAACTAGAGGCCGATATCCCTAATGAACATAGATACAAAAATC
>NW_017738102.1:0-1104 GCF_001890085.2 Hipposideros armiger
AAAGAAGAATGCGAGTGAACCATACCGATATTTGGGGAAGGAGTGTCCATGAAAGAAAATAATACTGTGAGTGGAAATTCCCGGAGCTAGAAGTGTTCCTCGGATGCCAGTGTAGATGATGGGGAATGAGAAATAAAGTGGGAGAATGCAAGGGGATGATCTCAGAGAGTTGGATGGGGAGCCAGATTCTGTAGGTTTTTATAGGATAGTGTAAGAACTTTGGCATTTACTCCAAAAGGGATGAGAAGTCACTGGAAAATTTAGGTCAGGAAATGCCATGATCTACTTTGGATTTTAAAAGGATATGCCTACTAAATGGGGACTAAGAGGAAGGGTGGAAGCAGGAAAATCAGTTCGGAGTCAGTCTCAAAATTCCAAAACAGAAATGGCTGTGGTTTTTTGCAAGTGTGGTAGCAATGGAGGTAGTGAAAAGTGGACATTTTCTGAATAGATTTTTGAAGGTAGAGCCCATATGACATATTGACAAAGTAAATGTTGTGAGATTGTGGGAGAGAAGGCAAAAATGAGTGAGAGGTTTTTGGCCTGAGCAATTGGAAGAGTGGAGTTGACATGGATGAGGAGTAGGCTGCAGAAGGTACAGGTTTTAGAGGACACTCTGCAGTGGCTTAGTTATTCCAGTGGAGATGGCTAGAAGGCAATAATGTACATGCATGTGCGAGGTGAGCAATTAAGTTGGGGAACTTTCCCCCACGTAAGCGCAGCATAGTGGAAAGTTTTCAACTTAATTATCTGTTTAGAGGTATTTAGGAGAGAGATCAGGAATGTGCACATGTTTGTGACTTGTCAACACATGGATCTTATATAAAGTCACAGGACTAGATGAAATTACCTAGAGGACAGAGAGGATCCAAGGATTGACCTCTGGGCAGGACTACAAGTAGAGGGATAGTAAATAAAAACAAAACAATTGATAACAAGCGTTTGGAGACGAAGAAGGAGCAGTTAGAGACATAAAAGGGAAACTGAGGGAGAGTAGTATCAAAGAAAGCAAGGGAAAACTACTGGTTTAAGGAAGAAAGATAATCAGCTATGTTAAATGCTATTAATATTTTGAATAACTACACTAACTCCAAGGTTTTTAAC
>NW_017738103.1:0-1104 GCF_001890085.2 Hipposideros armiger
ATTTTGGGGCCCGAAATTTGAAAAAAATGTATTACATAAAGTTATTGAACTCAAGTTTTATTCATCATAAAATTCATACAACTCCTCATCACTTGCGGGAAATTCAAGTAAAAAAACTACAACCACTGTATAAGATGCACCCAGTTTTTAGACCCCAAATTTTTTGAAAAAAGATGTGTTTTATACATGGGGAAATAATGATACCAGCAGGTGTAGATTTTGAGCAAAATAGAAAAATCAGTATTAACTTTACTAAAGTGGGGAAAGGGAGCCAGGACAAACTAGAGAGAAGAAATGAGAAGAAAAAAGAAAAAAAAATTCAGAGGTTCCAGGCCAGCAGAATATCCCTTTCTTTAGAAAACCTCTACTCCACCCACCCTGAAAGGAACAGACTGTGGGAGCAACCACACAGTGTCAAAAAGGAGAGAACTTTTTCTGATGGGGAGGCATGGGTGAGAATAGCTCCCTTAAGGCAGGCAGGTCATGGGAAATGGTGTAACGTGCTGCTATATATCCACTTTCAGTGTTCCCTCTTTCAGGCATAAAAGATTTTCCTTGGAGGTGGGGAAGTTGGGAGCACATTTGAATTATGTCAATAAGTAAAGCAACATCACTACAATAAAATATTTTATTGTGTGAGCCCATGGAAACACAACAATTTGAGTGGACATTGCTTTACCTTTTTGTATGAATCCACTCCAAAGGTGAAACATGATAAAAAACTTAAACAAGATGAGGTATTTTCCTGATATCAGAATTGTTTATAATGTATGAGGACTGTACATTTTATCTGTTGTTTTTAAAAATTGTTTTTAATAGCATCAAGGGGAAATGGTCTTCATAAAAAGATAAACTGAATTTTTTTTTTGAAGATTTTTATTGGGGAATTGGGGGGATGGGAAAAGTGCTGGGGAATTGGGGGAAGGGGAACAGACAAGTTTCTGTCGCCCTGCTCCTCAATCTAGCTGTGGAGGACGCTGCCTCACTGGCCCACGTTGGCACCATCATTGCACTCTTCCCTGGCGAGGCAGATCAGTCGCCGGCTTCTGGACGGCCGCTCACTGCAGCTGCTGGCCGCTCACGCTGGCTGCTGGCTACACACGG
>NW_017738104.1:0-1104 GCF_001890085.2 Hipposideros armiger
CATTAACCCATTTAGAGTCTGAAATATATTTTTCTTATCTAACATACAGGTTTTTTGATATACCTCAAGTTTTCTTACTTGATTTCTTAATCTTTGTAGTAGGAACTATTTTCATTGAAAGATTATTGATATAAAAAGTCATGATAATGATATAAAGATTAATTTTATATATTCACATTTCTTAGTATAAGTTAATAAAATTTCCACAGAGTTTATTGTTTTCAACTGTATTCTTGAGTGTGACCCAATAAATTTGATTTTAGGGCAATTATGCAAAACTTTTTATTATCACTTTGGATTAAGAATACTCCAGGAAATAATCTAATAAAATGGTGATTAAGCCATAGCATCTCCTCCAAATAAGCATGAGAGTGCTGGTCTTTTTTTTTTTTTTTTCATTTTTACACTATGCTCTGTGCATAGAACTTCAATGAGGCCTGGAAAAAATTACTTTGGGTCCCAAATGATTTTATCCCTACTCAACAAGACAAAAGATCTAGTGGCTGCCGAGAATTTGAAATCTATTCCAATCAGTCTCTCTGATATGATTCACTTGGTGTCTGACTTTCAGAAACCATCAAACATATGGACAATACAGAATCCTGCAGAATTCTCCTGTGTTGATAGTCTCGAAACATTGCCGAGGGTTTGGACAAATTTGCATGCATCTAGACACTGGAACTCAAGGGCTGTCTAGCTAAGGAATGTGGGGCTGAGACTTGTTCTCACTCAACTAACCATCTTAGAATTGTGCCTTTTCCTCTGGAAGTTTCTGGGACAAATGTCTTGGTTGGCCTGTGAATAGATCTTTGGGAGGCTGTGTCACTCAGGACTTATGCATCTGAAACCTCCTGTTTGTTATCTTTTAAAATGATTTTGAAAATGTATGTACTCATATATTTTAAGATGACTCAAAATGTTTTATTAAAATGTTAAATAGGACATATAATTTGTCCCAGGACATATTATAGGTCCTAATTATATGAAAAAGACATATAATTTGAAACAGAATATTATATCAATCTTTAAAAAATATCCTGTGGCATAAAAAATCATAGTTTTGAGGGTCCACTATTATTCATTTATATATATATATATATATAT
>NW_017738105.1:0-1071 GCF_001890085.2 Hipposideros armiger
GAATAAATGTGTCTTTTTTTTTAAATGTGCTGTGTAAAGTTAGTCAACTCTGAAGCCATCTTGGTGTAAATTACCCCAACAGTGTGAAGTTAGAATCCCTTCAGAGTGATGACAGGGTCCATTTGAAATTTATTTACAACCTGCTTGGGCTCAGTCAGAAGCCATTGTCTTCAGAAACCTTAGTGTAGTTGAATTGACAGTTATTGTTGGTGATCTGGAGCTCACCATTAAAAGAGTCATCCAAGGAGAGTCATGGAGTTTATTTGGTTATTAATTATTGTTGACACATCCTATGCGATATATCTAAATTGAATTATGGTACCAGATGAAATTATAGATGGGAATGAAGTTTGTGTATCATCCATTATCATATGTAATCAATAAACGATTTAATATCCTCTTGAAAAACAAACAAACAAAAAAACCCCAAAACCCTATTCTGACACTGACTGTTTAGTTATCGGTGAAAAACAGCATAGCTATGTTTATCATTAATACTTAAGGGCTGAGAATTATCAGGAGAAACACACTCGATATCTGTTACTGTTTTCATCCTCAGCATCTTTTTTCTTTTGGAAACAATACTCTCTTCTCTTTTGGGGACTAGCCTTCCATCATTCTGTTTGGTTCTTCTAAGGTCACCACTTATCCACACCTCACTCCTTGCCCCAACTTTAGGAGTGGGATGTGACTTGTGCAGTTTTAACCCCCGTTCCCCCTGGGTTTTGTATTCTGATGACAGAATAGACAAGTTCTCTCATTTGGGGGGCTCACAGGCTGAGATGATGTAAGCCTGGGGTCTCTGCAGCCACGCCAGCCTCCCTCCTCCCTCATTGATAGGAAGCACATATGCAATAGAAGAGAACCAGGCAAAGACAGAGAAAAACAGGATGGAGACAGAGGGAGAGAGGGAGGGAGAGAGAGAGGGAGGGAGGGACAAAGAGGAAGAGAGGGAGAGGGAGAGAGAGGGTGGGAGAGGAGAGAGAGAGAGAGAGAGAGAGAGAGAGACAGAGAGAGAGAGAGAGAGAGAGAGAGAGAGAGAGAGAGAGAGAGAGAGAGAGAGACTGTGAA
>NW_017738106.1:0-1078 GCF_001890085.2 Hipposideros armiger
GCGAATATTACAGCCGGTTTTTGCCAAAAAGAAAAAAAGGAGGTGGGGGGGGAGGAGAGACGCGAGTCCCCGGAAGGGGGGGGGGGGGACGAGGAAGAAGCCAGCAGGGAAATTTCAGAGTAAGGTTGCATCCCGTGGGTCGTTTTCTCCCTGGAAAATAAATCTTCACCTGATATTATTAAGAAACTGCAGCTCCCGAAACAAATGGGATCGATGCGCTTTATTTTCTTTTAAGAGTCCTGAGGAGCTGAGGGGGGCTGATGGCCAGGGTATTAAAACCCGAAAATTAGATTTTGCCAGGATTTCTGAACTCAGATTTCTCTGTCTTATTGAATTAGCGCCTCTCGGAGCTGGCTCCTCCCCGACTTGCGGCTGCGCCCTCGCCTCGTGGGAAACTTGCCGCCGAGGGCGCGGAGCCCCTGGGGCCACTGGAGGGGAGTGCTGGGGGCTTCTCCTGGAACCCAGCCCACCCCGAGGTTCCCCGTCCCTTCCCAGCAGGGCAGCCGAGGAGGGTGAAGCTCGCTTGCAGGGGGTGGTGCCAGGGGCCAGGAAAGAAAGGGGAACAGCTCCCGCGGAGGTCACCTTCCCGCCCCCCGCCCGGGGCTGGTCCAGCAGGTGCCCCCTGACCGCTGGCTTGGCGAGCATCCGGGTTCTGGCGGTCCTGGTGCTCCAGCCCCGAAACAGGAGGCTTCTCCGGCTCTGGGCACCCCCCACGTCCTCTCCACCGGCAGGGAGCCCAGAAAAGTTGAGCGCGGGGGTGGGATGCGAGGAAGAGGCCTCGGCTGGGCGGGTGCGCCCAGGGGTCCGGGTTGAGTCCGCGCTTGGGGTGGGCCGCCGAGGGCGTGCACAGCACGTGGACGGGCTGGGCAATCCCGCAGCTGCTTTTTGTCTTCCGAAGTTGAGTGCGAGCCACGGGAGCAATTAATAATCACGCCTTTAATAAAGGCTGGGCTGGCACCGAGGGTGCCCCTCATTTGGCACTGCCTCTCTTAATTAGAAGACACCGAGCGAAGCGCCAGAAATTAGTTGCATCCTTTTCCCCAGCGCGGCTGCCAGCAGCGACCCCGCCGCCGTCCCC
>NW_017738107.1:0-1104 GCF_001890085.2 Hipposideros armiger
CAATGTCATTGGTGATCATTGGTCTGTTCAGATTTTCTGTTTCTTTTTGATTCAGCCTTGGGAGATTGTATACTTCTAGAAATTCATCCATTTCTTCCAGATTGTTTAATTTGTTGGTGTATAGTTGCTTGAAGTGTTTTCTTAAAATTATTTTGTATTTCTGTGGTGTCTGTTGTAACTTCCCTTCTTTCATTTTCAATTTGTGTCCTCTCTTTTCCTTGAGAGGTCTGGCTAAGGTTTGTAAATTTTGTTTACCTTTTTTTAAAAAAAACAGCTCTTTGTTTCATTGACCTTTTGTATTTTTTGTTGACTCTATTTCATTTATTTCTGCTCTGATCTTTGTTATCTCCTTCCTTGTACTCCCTTTGGGCTTATTTTGCTGTCCTTTTTTCAGTTCCCTTAGATGTTAAGAAAGGCTGTTGATTTGAGATTTTTCTTGTTTCTTTAGGTATGCTTGCATTGTTCTGAATTTCTCTCTTAGGACTGATTTCACTACATCCCATAGATTTTTGGGTCACTGTGTTTTCATTTTCATTTGCCTCGAGGTATCTTCACAAGTGAAATTTACCAAACATTCAAAAAAAGAATTATCACCTATTCTCCTCAAACTATTCCAAAAAAACCCAGAAGAAGGAAAGACTCCCATACTCTTTTCATGAGCCCACTATCACCCTGATCCCAAAACCAGACAAAGACATTACAAAAAAGAAAACTATAGGCTGATATCCCTAATGAACATAGATGCAAAAATATTCAACAAAATATTAGCAAACAGAATTCAGCAATACATTGAAAATATCATACACCATGATCAAGTGGGATTCATTCCTGGTATGCAAGATTGGTTCAATATCCTCAAATTAATTATTATGACATATAATATTAACAAAATGAAAAATAAAAATCATATGGTCCTATCAATAGATGCAGAAAAAACATTTGACAAAATCCAGAAGCCATTTATGATAAAAACTCTTAGCAAAGTGGGAATAGAAAAGAACATATCTCAATATAATAGAGGTCATATGTGATAAACCCACACCTAACATCATACTCAATTGGGAAAAATTAATAGCATTCCCCTTAAGATCAGGAACAATACAA
>NW_017738108.1:0-1033 GCF_001890085.2 Hipposideros armiger
GGCAACTCCCATCTGGTCTGCCCTAGGATCATGGGAGAGACCCGCACATAGCCAAGGCCCTAAATTTTCAGATGTCAAGGCCACAAAGCCCAGAGACACTAGTTCAGTATCTCTTGGAAGGGTCACAGAATCTGTATTTTAACCGGCTCTCTAGATTATTTATTTTGCTACATTTGGGCCATAGCATCTACTGCAGTATTCGCCTAGGAGTCCCTCTGACGATTCTCTGCTCTCAGCTCTGTGTTCACCAGCCAGGATGCCAACTTTTTTAATACCAGAGTCTAAAAGGATAGTCATCCCTTGATACAGGATTTCTTGAACTGTCAAAGTATTATTGAATGAAGTTTTATGCATAATATAATCCAAATTTTAGTACAAACCAGAATTTTCACAGAACAAGAAGATAATAGAACTGTTTTTTCAGAGTATGCATTCACTGTCATGAAATACATGATCAGTTTATACTTTAAAACTCTGGTTATCACTCATATAAAAAAATGCCTTATGAAGATCTTATTATATAAAAAAATGCCTTATGAAGATCTTATCATAGAGTATAGCACAGCCTAGGTGCTCAATAAGTATTTTATAAATGAGGAAATGATTCAAATATACTCTTGCCCCACCAAAACACCAACCTCTCCAATGGTGCTATTAATGGATTCTCTTAGAAATCAGGGCTAGCAATTGTAGAGATAGAGGTCTTCACAAGCATGCTCTCATTTTCTGTATTTGGAAATTGAGGACCAAACACCAAGCAACTGAATCCTGTGTGACTGAAAGCAGAGTTACTGGTTGAGCTCAGTGTCTGGGCTTCTATTGCAATGAAATATTGGGTTGTCGGAAATGTCATGAGGTATTTTTTCTGTTTTTTGTTGCAAGAATGCGTCATGACTTTTCTGACAACCCAATATTAATCAGGCCATTGAGTGAGCTTTGAAATGGTCTCTTTTGGTATAAAAGCTATTAAAGTACACTTAAAATCCAATGGCTTGCACATTTTACTCTAAAAGTCCTACCAATCAAATGTTGG
>NW_017738109.1:0-1104 GCF_001890085.2 Hipposideros armiger
TAATCATTTCCAAATATTTATGATGGCTCATCCAAATGCAAAACAAGAGTAACAAAACCTCCTTCATGTTACTGATAGAGGTAAATTTTTAAAATTAATGTCATCTCAACACTTAAACATATATTTGATTTTAAAAATCAGAAAAAGCTCACATATATGGAAAAATTACTCACATATCAGTGTGTCTCAAAATGGTCTCTATAATACATGATTATTTAAAAAGTAGATTGTTTGGGCCCTTTCTATACCCCTGAAACAGAATCTTATGGAATTGTCATGGGGATTCACATTTTATGAAATTCTATAATACCAGGTCGTTCTTATACCCTAAATTTCAAGGAAACATTTCTTTCTACATGTTTATGAATAGAAAATTTCACACCACCTTTCAATTTGCTTCCTGAAATAAGTTAATGATACTAACACATGCAGTCATTACATTGCTAACTTTTGTAGCCCTCAGCTCAGTTTAGCAAGGTGATAGGTACTAATATACAATGGTTGTTAGTAATTAATCATATAGCACTAACTTTGCTACAGTTATAAATAACATGTGTCTTTATTTGGAATGTTATATGCATGAAACTACATCTTTTCAGAGAAAAAGCTATATTGAATTAAAAAGAATTCATATATTCTTATAAGGAACAATGAGAGTAGGGATTGTTTCCCCTTTTTTCTGGGCAGATGTTGGTATTTGGAGGCACATTAAAAAAATGAATTACTTTACTCATTTCTGTCACAAATACTTAGTCAAATAATTTCTACTAAATTCATCCTGCAACTGGTAGAACAAAATATTAATGCCTGCAGCTGGTGTTTTACTCTGGATGCTGAGGCAGTTCTAAAGTATAAATGATTAAAAGGCTAATCGATATAATCTGCATAATCAATAGGACCTGGGATACCAGACACTTGCACTTTTCAGTTCATATGTATAGAGAGGAAGACAGAAAGAAGAAAAAGAACACAAAAGTCTTGACCCTTGCTGTGCACATTTCAAGGCATATGTCATATAAAATGACTTTCTACGATCCAGATTCAATACTTCACCTATTAATACACTAAGTTCTAAAGTCGGACAAAAATTATATATATATATAT
>NW_017738110.1:0-1048 GCF_001890085.2 Hipposideros armiger
GGGAGGGACACAGTGTTGGGGAATTAGGGAAGAGGAACAACCAAGTTCTTGTCCTTCAATCTTAGTTGTGGAGGGTGCAGCAAGCTCAGCTCAAGGTGCCGAGTTCAGTCTTAGTTGCGGGTGGGCGTAGCCACCATCCCATGCGGGAGTTGAACTAGCAGCCTTGTTGTTAAGAGCACAGGCTCTATCCAACGAGCCATCCGGGTGGCAGCTCAGCTCAAGGTGCTGTGCTCAATCTTAGTTGTGGAGGAGGGGGAGGGGTCGCAGACCACCACCCCTTGTGGGAGTCAAACCAGCAACATTGTTGTTAGGAGCACGTGCTGTCACCAGCTGAGCCATCCTGCCACCTGTTGGCAGCTCAGCTGCAGCTCAGCTCCTGCGCAGCTCACTGGCCCATGTGGGAATTGAACCAGTGTCCCTGTTGCTCAGAGCTCGCACTCTTATTTTTTTTTGAAGATTTTATTGGGGAATTGGGGGAGGGAACAGCATTGGGGAATCAGGGAAGGGGAATAGACAAGTTGCTGTCGTTTTGTTCTTCAGTCTAGTTGTGGAGGACGTCGCCTCACTGGCCCATGTTGGTATTGTAATTATTGCACTCTTCCTGGCTGAGGTAGATCAGTCACCGACCATTGGACAGCCGTTCACAGCGGGTCATGGAAGCTCACGTTGGCAGCCGGCTCACGGTAGTTTACAGAAGCCCACCGCAGCCCCACTGCAGCCTACGCCATCGCCGGCGACTCACGGCAGCCCATCTCCAGGTCAAGCTGTTGTTCACCATCTTAACTGTAGAGGGCACAGTGTCACTGGCCCATCTGGGATGTGAACCAGAGTCCCTGCTGCTCAGAGTTCGCGCTCCCAAGCCAACTTTTTTATTTATTTATTATTATTATTTCAAGTGTACAAAACAATGCAATAATTATCCTTTTCACCCCTCACAAAGTGACAACCTCCCTCTCCCCATCCATTGTCCCCCCACCCCCAATATCATACATATCTATTACAATTCCATTGACTCCATTCCCACACTATACTCCACATCCCATGACTA
>NW_017738111.1:0-1054 GCF_001890085.2 Hipposideros armiger
CTCGGATCGTCCACCAAGACGTGGGTTTTGCGGGGAAAGATGCAGAGTTTGGCGGAAAGCCCCGGCGGATGAGAGCAGCGACCTCGGCTTCCTCGAGGTAGGAGGAGCGGAAGCTCGACTGTACCGGGGCTTTCAGCTACCCAACTGAGTGAGCCCGGAATGGGCAGGTCACACCCTGGGGCTCTTCTGCCCAGCCAATCAGCCAGACCACTCAGAATTGCACCCCGCCCTCTTCGATTGAAAGCTAATTGCTGAAGTTACGAAACAGGTTGGAATTCCAGGAGAAATGTCCTTGCTACTGTTGCCCCTCCGCGAAACGGAAAGTAGGGAAACGCCTACCAGCTGAATCATCGGGAGCGCTTACATTTATAGAGTTATGTCTTTACATGTTCACGTAAGTTCTACAAGTTCACATAAGTCTCTCTCTCTCCCTCTTACTCTCAAAGAGAGAGAGAGAGGGAGAGAGAGATATCTATATATAGATATATAGAGATATACAGAGATGATATGTAGATATACAGATATACAGCAATATAGATATATAGATATGGCTCCCTGGGTCTCAAGTAGGTAAGCGAAACTTTCTTTGGCATCTCATCTAGTACAGTTAATGAAGCAGTCTCCGACCTCGCCCATTCTGTAGTTCAAACAAGGTAAACTTCCCTTCCTAGCAGAACCTTTAAAAAGGCCAGGTGAAATTTTTCTGCAAGTCTTTCTTCAGCATGTTTGACAGTTTCTGAGGTTATCTGTTCGTTTTCTGTTTAAAGATAAATGGAAGGAAATAAAGAGGAAGATTTTTTTTTTAATATATAAATTGAAATGGACATTTCAGGGTGGAAATGGTAATTAAAAGTATGTCATATTTTCAAATCTTAGCAATCAAATCAATGCCCTTGTTTTTCCCAATGCGGTTCTAAGCTTAATATTTTAATTCGGATTATTAAAGTATCATGTATTTTAGCATATTATTTTTAGTTGTAATTTAATTCCATATTTACTGCTACCATTTTACTATTTTTTTCTTGTCCACTATCTTCTTCAAGTTGATGGAAAT
>NW_017732067.1:0-1260 GCF_001890085.2 Hipposideros armiger
AGAATTAATAAAAATAATTTTATGCTTTGCATTTATATTTGTTGACATTTGAAATGTTTTAGGAAGGAACGACTCTGAAAATATTCATAGATCCATGTTACACGTGTATCATTTGTTTATAATGCTGAGGAGGCCACAGAAGCATCTGAAACATCTATCCAATTACACACTCATATTTGATAACTGCCTTCAGCATTTGCTTATTATATAGAAAAAGTTTTTTAGTGGCTATATTTTATTTCCCTTCAGAGTCCTAAAATATAATGCATAACCAAATGGTAATGTACACCTAAGAGAAAGCTAACACTTTTGTCTAGCACTTCTGATAACCTTATCAGCCACATTCACGAGACATTAGAATGTGATAGGTGAAGACACTTTGTGCAACTATAATAAAACAAATTGCTCTATATTTCTCTTAAGCCCTTTTTGTCCGTAATTCATGTTAGTTGAACATTTTCTCTAACTCGAAGTCACACTACTTTGACAAATTGCCTTGCAGGTGATATCTCTACTCTGTGAATAATTATTTCAACTCTGATCTCACTGTTAACTAAATAGGGGAGTGCTTGCCTTTACTTTTGTTTTGCTGTCTGAAAAGAATAAATGAGTATAATTCTAGCCAACTTGCTCTTCATTAGCAAAATATAACCTTACATCTTGTTTGGCAGATGAAAGGTAAGCTATGCTCAAGGTGGAGTTGGGGATGGGGTGAACTGGAGAACCCTTAAAGATTTAATACTTCAATAGGAAGAGAATTAGTCTGAAATAGGAAATGTATTCAGAATATATTTGCATCTGTTCCCTAAAACAGTATTTCTCACTACGATATTTTCTCACTCGGATATCTTTTACAAAAAAAAAAGAAAAAAAGAAAAAAATTTTCTAATTCTACCATATGTAGCAGGAAATTAAATTGAAAGAAGAAAAACATGCAAAAGGTTGGGCTCAAATGAGACTCTACCACCTAGTACACAATGGAGTTGGTATTTTCCTATTTTGAACCTATTAAAACTAAATTACGACAAAGAGACATCCCTGTTTTGAATCCACACCCAGACTAGATTTCAGAAGGTGAGCCTTAATGTATGTATCTACTAGGAATGTGCTCGACAAAGACCTCACTGAGGCCTTAAATAAATAAAGGGTGGATTTGTCTTACCCAACAAAACATCCAGGAATAGGTCATCTAGAGTGTGTATGAGGGGTTGATAATGTCATCAAAATCTTAGTTCTTATCTGGATTTACCTTTTTTTTTT
>NW_017732067.1:6170-7073 GCF_001890085.2 Hipposideros armiger
AGAAACAAGATAAACCCAAACAGGCCTACACCAATATATATCATAATTAAAATAGCAAATTTTAAAGACAAAGAGAGAATCCTAAAAGCAGCAAGAGAAAGGCAACTAGTAACTTATAAGGGAGCTCCCATAAGACTGTCAAGCTGATCTTTCTTTCTTTCTTTCTTTCTTTCTTTCTTTCTTTCTTTCCTTTTTTTTAATTAAGTTTACTGGAGTGACAATGGTTAAGTTTCAAGAATATAATTCTATAATACATCATCTATATATCACATTGTGTGCTCACCACTCAGAGTCAGTTCTCCTTGCATCACCATATATTTGACCCCATTTACCCTCTTTTACCATCCTCACTCCCCTATTACTCAACAGGAATATTGTAGGCCAGAAGGGATTGGCAGGAAATATGTATTCAAAATTATGAAAAGCAAGAATCTACAACCAAGTTTACTGTACACAGCAAAGTTATCATTTAGAATTGGACAAAGAGCTTCCCAGATAAGACAAAGCTAAAGCAGCACATCACCACCAAACCAGTATTACAAGGACTCTTAGAGGGACTTTTTAAGATGAAAAATAAATTATCAAAAATATGAATAATGAAATGGCAATAATTACATATCTATCAATAGTTACTTTAAAGGTAAATGGATTAAATGCTCTGATCAAAAACATAGGTGGCTGAATGGATAAGAAAACAAAACCCTTACATACAAGGTCCTACAATTAAGTTAGTGAGCTTGTTGCAACAATGTTACTAACTTTTTTGACATCAGAGGGATTACCTATTATGAATTTGTAACAGTTGGACAAACAGTTAATCAAGTTTACTATTTGGAAGTGCTGAAAAGGCTGCTGGGAAAAGTTAGACAACTTTAACTTTTTGCCAACAATTCATGGCTCTTG
>NW_017732067.1:8474-10928 GCF_001890085.2 Hipposideros armiger
CTGAAATTGGAAACAAACATGTAACCCAATAATTACAAAGCAATATAGTGAGTACAGTGACAGGGACACACTCAAGATGTTACGGAACCTAATATGAAAAGTGCATCTGACTCATACCGGAGAGAAGGCATGGGAGAAGCAGGGAAAACAGAGCAAGTCTTAGGGGGTGCACAAAACGACCACTGTGTAATGTGAGTGAGTGTGCTGAGGAGAGGGGGCACTGCAGAGAATCAGTGCATGAGAACAAGGAAAGGGTTGCATCTGTTTTGGGCTCACTTCTTGGGAAAATAATTTGACTGAATAGTAGACTGTTCATGTTAAATGACTTTTAATCCTTTCATGCAATCAGCTGCTCTTAGACTGGGGTGTCTCACTGGCCAGGTAAATTTCAGGATTCACTCCAACTCTCACCTGTGAAAAATACCAACTCGAGATACTGCAGTCTGTTGCTTGAGAACAAAAAGCATAAAAGGCATTTCCAGAACCATAATCTTTGACCTAATAAATAAACCTATCTATCATCTGTAGTTGCTACAACACAAAAGTTGTAGCAGTCTCTACTATGATTTACCCAAAGGTAACTTGGTTATCTGTTTTGTAATCTGGAAATAGTAAAGAAGTTCTTAACCTGGGGTTCATGGGTTCTGGGTTTCAAGAGGTCCAAGAACTGGAGTGGGGAAAAATTGACATCTTACTAAACACTAAATGAAATTTAGCATTTCTTTTATTGTGAAACTTATTATTGTGAGAATAAAGAATCATGTTCTTTACTATGTCATAAACTTTTTATAATGTTTTGATAACTATAAGGTATATAATTGGTAAACTTTGAAGTCACATGTATGTCATTTCATACATTTAGGACAGTATTCTAAGAAGACATAGGCTTGATCAGGACCACCGAAGGCTCCATGTGCCAACCAGATAAAATTAAGTTTAAATTTTAAAAATAATAATAAAGGAGCCTTCAAAGGAGTCCTTTGAGATCATCTCTTTTGCTGTTTTTATTCCCTGGTTGTTTGTCCCCCTTCCAAAATTTTAGCAGTCTCTACTATGTAGGGACAAGTCAAATGTGGTCTGACACATCTCTCTTCTATCCAACCTGACCTTACCCATCTCTACAAAGAACCTGAGACTCTCAAGCCATCTGTAGCCCTCTGTGATAAAATTGCTTATGCATCTTTCTTCCAAAATTATTGACATTTTTTCCACTGTTAACTGAGGGCGAACCTGAGAGATTTGAATGCTAGTTGTCTGCTGTTTCCTCTCGCCTGGCTTTGGCTTTGGGGTTCAGCTGGTTCTGGTCCACTGAGGTGGTGGGCCATCAAATGCCCAGTAACTACAATGCTCCTGCCATTCCCGTGGTGATGTCTGCTGGTCTAGGCTCTTTACAGCACTCTCTGGTTCTATTTTCGTTGGCCTCGGAGACTGACTACCTAAATCTTAGCAACAAGATGATCTCACATCACTGCTGACTCTCAAGGGCATCCACCCTCCATGGATAAAGAAGAGTGGATATATCAGTAGGTGCCTTTGGTGCCTCTGTAGGCACATCCATCCACATTTAAATACACATTTTTATGTTTAGCCATTTATTCCTGGCTGTGAAATATTGCAACAGCTTATACATTAGCATACTAACCCAGACCTTAGGTCCTGGGGAAATTTATGTTGAACATTTTTAATGCCATTATTTACACTATGTGTGAAGCTGAGTAAGACTTTCTTCTGAATCAGAGCAATACCCAATTCATACCCCACTGACTTCTCTCCCAAAAATCTAATTATTTTGACTTCAGTTATATTGCAATGTTAAAAAGAAAGTTTAAGCCAATGATTTTAGCACGGCATTTGCAAATATAGATGGTGTAGAGTCAAAGAGAACCATGTTAAAATCTTGGTTCTGTCATGAACTAATCGTGTGGCCTTGAGTTAAACTTCACCTCACTTAGCTTCAGTTTCCTTGACTATCAAATAACGAATGCTGTGGGATTAAATCAAGAAATAAGAGAATAAAAATTAAATGAAAACATGAATACAAAGCCTGCTATGTAGTTGGGGCTCACTGAAGAAAGCTATTATGACAATGATTGTCTTTAATGAGGCACTGAGAGGTTAAGGAGTTTCTCCAAGGTCACTTAGTTATTCATCTAATGGAAACGTTAAAACAAAACCCATGTCTTCGGCCTAAATTCTATTCTTCAAAGTTTAAGGCCCAATACCAAGCAGTCAGAGGCAGAACACTTAATCATAAAGTAACTGATTTCCATCTCCTGTGTACAAGGAAAAGTTCATGGAGCTATAAGAGCAAAGAGTTCATAAAAGAAAGTAGCTGTGCCTTCACATCATCCCAAAGCTCCTCCTTTAGGTATTTTGCTCCCATGGAGCACGGAATCTAAGATCACAGAGAAGTCACCTTCTCTTTGCATAATATTAGGAACACAGGTTGGATTA
>NW_017732067.1:12352-13696 GCF_001890085.2 Hipposideros armiger
AACATGCTAATAATAGAGACAATGAAGTTTTTCATACAACTCAGCTTATTCGCTTTAAGGACTCATTCCATCACTAGGCATTTATCCAGTCATTCTGCAAGTATTTGTTGAGTACCTATGTGATGGTCACTAAGATAAGCATGAGAGAAGAAACAATGAGCCAACAAGAAAAGGCCTCTGCCTGTCTCTTAGGGACCTTTCATTCAATTGAAGAAGACAGACTCTCCTCATCACACCCTACATTTACACACACACACACACACACACACACACACACACACACACACACCATTTAAGAGAACCCAACATAACTAATTTAATATGGTGGCCCAACCTAGACTAGAAGGACAGATAAAACCTTCCTGAGGAAATAGCTATTACCTCCAATAGGCAAATGAGTGCAGCTATCACACCAGAGTCTGGATCCAGACAGCTGGGTTTAAATCCTTGCTCTGGCCACTAACTATGATGTAGCCTTGCCAAGTTTCCTAACTTATCCAATGCTCAGTTTTCTCATTAGTAAAATAGTTAATATCACTACTTACTGTACTGTATTGTTATAAAGATTAAGTGAATTAACATATGCAAAAACAACTGAAGCAGAGTCTGGCACATAAAGTACTATATATTTGGCTATTGTCATTACTTTACACTTCTGTCCTTCCAAATTTCTTGGAGTTAAATTTTCCTTTCTTTTCTGAAATTATGTTGCTAGAAAATGACAGTAATTTTCTAAATGGATTTGGTTGACAAATGGCAAACTGGGGAATCTTATATGTGTATGGGGGTGGTTGGCAATTTTACTACTTTAAATTTTGAAACATAAAGATGAAGTATCCAAAATCCTTAAACTAATATCCCAGGCTCTCTATCATTTTGCACTTTCTTAGCTCTTTAGCTTCATAGTCTACTGGTCTCGTTTTAAATCGCTGTGTAGCAAACCACCCCAACACTTCATGGTTTGAAACATCATCCAATACATTATATCCCATGATTGTATGGGGTCACATATTATGTTAGCCAAGTGATCCTAGCATTGACTGGAGTCACTTGATATGACTCGTCTGGTCTGAAGGGGCCAGGATGGTTTTACTAGTGTACCTGGGGCCTTGTTGGAGATGGCTGAAAGGCGAGGCTCAGCGGAGCCCTTCAGCCTCTCTGTGTAGTCTCAGAGTCTTGCCACTTGGTTTTCCCAGTAAGATAACCAGGCTTCTTAGAGGTGGCTAGCTTCCTCTACCAAGAGTGTTCCAAGATTCAGGAAATGGGTCTTTTAAGACCTGGTCCAGAAACTATAGTGTCATTTTCACAATAGTCTATTCAATTATATTCACAGAGACAAAGACT
>NW_017732067.1:15936-16887 GCF_001890085.2 Hipposideros armiger
GGGCAATATATCATTGATTGAGCTTTGTTCTTTATATAAATAAATGACCTTTGAAAAACATAGACAAAATATGTCATGACTTTTCTGAAGACCCAATAAAATTTTTCAGCCAATCTCCTCTTATATCTTCCATCTTTCCATTTATTTTTTCAGTTCTCTCTCACTGATGATAGAAAACGTCTTCATGAATATATATGGAAAACAATGTGTTCACATTTATTGAGCATTATTATATTCTAGGCACTGTGTTAAGTTCTTTCTGTGGAATATCTCATTTACTATTATAATGACCCTACACATTATCTGCTATTTATATTGAGAAAATTCAAGCTTAGAGAGTAAGTGACTTGTCCATGCTCACATAGTTGGAAAGTCGCAGTGACAAAATCTCCCCAAGTCCAAAGATCCTGCTTTGAATCTCTCAGCCTTACCTCATAAAGGGATTAAATCATGACATTCAACCAAATATACATGGCCGCTCGATGGACATCAGTGTTTCACCTCACATTGCTGAGATGAAAGTGAACTGTATAATATATTTTATACTTCATTTAGTTTTGTTTTTTAATTTTATTTGGCCATATCTTAGTGTATCTCTAATTATATGTTTTTCATTTGTTTTCATTTGTGCATAAATATCCACTGGCGTAGATATATATTTCTACACCCAATATTGGCTCTAAATTCAATCAGGTACTCCTGTTCCAAATATACATTTTTTTTAAATTAAAGTTTATTGGGGTGTCAATGGTTAGTAAAGTTACGTAGGTTTCAGATGTACAATTCTGTAATACATTATCTCTATATCACATTGTGTGTTTATCACCCAGAGTCAGTTCTCCTTCTATCACCATATATTTGATCCCATTTAAATAGAGTAAATGGGACCAAATACACAATTTTACAGGGATATTAGAAGTAGAACAACAAAACAAAAAGCTTGGCCTTTAA
>NW_017732067.1:19087-30409 GCF_001890085.2 Hipposideros armiger
ATCAGTCTTGGTGATGATGTTTTGGATTTGACACCAAAAGCAAAGGCAACAAAAGCAAAAATAAACAAGTGGGACTGCATCAAACTTAAAACCTGCACAGGAAAGGAAACCATCAACAAAATGAAAAGTCAACTTATTGAATGGGAAAAATATTTGCATAACATATCTGATAAGGGGTTATAAGAGGTTAATATTCAAAATATACAAGAACTCATATAACTCAACAGCAAAAACCAAATAATCCAATTTAAAATGTGCAGAGGATTTGACTAAACATTTTTCCATAGAAGACACACAGATGGCCAACAAATACACTGAAAAGGTTCTTATCATCACTAATCATCAGGGAAATACAAATCAAAACCACAATGAGATATCACCTCACACCTATTAGAATGTCTATTATCAAGAAGACAAGAAACAACAAGTGTTGGAAAGGATGTGTTGAAAGGAAACCCTTGTGCACTATTGGTGGGAATAGAAACGGGTACAGCCATTATAGAAAACAATATGGAGGTTCCTCAAAAAATTAAACCTAAAACTACCATATAATCCTACTTCTAGGTATTTATCCAAAGGAAATGAAGACACTAACTCAAAAATACATCTACACTCCACGATTACTATAGCATTATGTACAATAGCCAAAACATAGAAAACATCAAAGTGTCCACTGATGGATAAATGGATAAAGAAAATGTGATATACCAGGGGTGCCAAAAAAATGTATACATGTGACTTGTAATTATCTTTTGTTATCTATATATATTATTACAATTTTAATTCAGTTTTTTCCTTTCTTAAAATGTGTATACATTTTTTGGCATCCTCTGTATATCTATAGGGTGAAATATTATTCAGCCATAAAAAGAAGGAAACCCTAACATTTTCAACAACATGAATGGACCTTGATGGCATTATGCTAAGTGAAATAAGTCAAAGAAAGACAAATACTGTACCATCTCAGTGATATATGGAATATAAAAACAAAAACAAACTCAGAACAGATTCGTGGTTTGCCAGAGGTGGGGGTTGGGGGTAGGGAGTTGGCAAAATGAAAAAAGTGGTCAAAAGATACAAACTTCCAATTATAAAATAAGTAAGTCCTGGGGATGTAATGTACAGTATGGTAACTATAGTTCATAATACTCTATTGCATATTTGAAAGTTGCTAAGAAGTGAGTCTTAAAAGTCCTCATCACAAGAAAAAAAAAAACATTGTTTAACTATGTGTGGTGATAGATGTTAACTAGACTTACTGTGGTGATCACTTTGCAATATAGACATGCATTGAATCATTATGTTAGACACCTGAAACTAACAAATGAAGAAACTCACTTACATATCTCCTCCTCATGCTCTACTTCTAGGGAAACCAACCCCAAGACAACATGGGGGAGGGTCATAATCCCACCTATAGTATCTTTTTCTAACCTAGGTGGAGGGGATGTTCTGCTCAATTTTTATGGTGTTTCTGCTCGAATTCATGAATGTATCTCATTCAACATTGATAAGCTAATAAAGAAGGTCCCAGGTGTCAGTGAATTTGTAGGTGGTAGATGCTATTTACAACTTCAGTAGCAATACCTGATGTAAATAGCAACTTCAGAAGTAGCACACATTGTATGTGACTTGACAAATGTTATAAGCACTACCCAGTATGATCGTGAATCCTAACCCACACTCCTGGAATCCAACAGGGGCAACCTTTCCATCTAAACAAAAGTAGTGTCACATAAGCATGAAACATATTCAACCATTAGTAGGGGTAAAAGGAGAGAATGGGTTAGGGGCAAAGACCTGACTCTAAACTCTAAATCCTTTTCAAACACTAGTCCTGGGACTCTGGGAATTTTTTCCCCCCTTCTCTTTCTGAGCTTCAATTTCTTAATTTGCCAAAAAAAAAAAAAAGGAAAGAAAAACAATTAGAAAGCTTTGAATTAAATATGAAACATTTCCTAATAATGCCTGTCTCAATGTCATAATAAATGTTTTAATAATGCCATTAGCTAAAAGGGAGTATAGGTCTGGCCCATTTCCAACGTGTATCAATGAGAAGAACAATGAAGGAAAATTTCAATATACTCTTGGTCAGGAGAACAGATGGCTAATATCTTCCAGACCCTGAAAAGATGTTACCCATATTCCCAGTCACCCAATTGAAGACCCTGTAAGTACATTTAGACACCTGGGAAATCATCAAGTCTTCTTGAAACTTCTCAAAGTTCTTTCTCCTGCCCCTTCTAGGGTTAACCTCCATCATTGCTCACCTTGGACACTGAATACTTCAATACTGTAGTATCATAATAACCTAAAATATTGTAATAACCAAATTATATTTCCAAAAATGTCACTTTATTCATATAATTCCTTTGATCTAAAAGGTTTCTATGAGTCTTCAGTGCTCATAGAATAAATTCCAGATTCCTTAGCCTGGTATTTAAGGTTCTCAATTATCTCATGACAACCTACTTTTCCAGTCTCATTTCCTACTAGCCCTTGACACTAACCCCACCTTTCAGGCCATCTAGTCTTCCCACTGTCCCTGCACCTGCTCTGAGCTTTTCCTGTACTGCCTCTGTTCATGATGAACAGAATGCCCTCCCATTGCCACTTCTCCCAAGTCAATCAATCTGCCAGTGCCCAGCATAAATGTCATCTCTTCTACAAGACTCCCAAAATCCAGACAGAGCAAACGCTTCCTTTTCCGTATGCAATTTACTAATTCACTATGCAGTCATAATAATTTGAATCTGTGGTCATGATTATGTCTGTCTATTACTTTATTGTACTTCCTTGAATATACCATTCTTAAAGGGCAAATCATATGTGTCTCACAAACTTGTATCCATCCGAGCATCTATCCCACTGTAGGATGCATACAGGATGCTTCATTCATATTTATCAAAAAATTGCATCCGTGTAACATCTTATTTATTCTTTAGTAGCTTTAATCTATCAATTTCGAGATAGGCACAGGAATCTGCTTTTAAATTTTTTAAACTTCAGCTATTCCATTCTATGCATAAAATATGTACCTTCACTTATTAATTTGGTTACTTACTGGTACAGTAATACACATACAGTAGAAAATGGGTATTCAACCAGTGTTTGTTTAATGAATAAATGCATAATCAAGTATAAATTAAGGTGTATCTGTTTCATGGATACTTAAAAGTACCTAATTCTGCTTAGCTCTATTCTATTTTTACAAATGTGGAAATAAAGCCTTATTTGGAAAAACAAAAAGCCTGACAGAAAAAAATAACTGAAACAGGTGCATATTATAATCTCAAAATTCACTGAATAATAAAGAGTAATGAAATGCCTACTTATGGAATATCAGGCTTTCAAGTGTCATCATGGAAGTCAGAAACATTGGTGGATAAGAAATTTAGGTTTCGTTCAAAGCCGGCTCTTTCTTTCAAACATTTCGCTCTCAATAATAAACCTTCAGAGACAGTTTTATCCTTCAGTACCAGATTTTAAATGTGACTGAGAACAGACTGTACCATGACGTTGTCTGCAGACCCCACTGTCTTCTAAGCTGGCCACTCTCATTAGCGTGAGTGTACACGTTGGTAGGCCGTAGGGGGCATTTATATGACACTAAAGAACTCTACATGACATTCCTCTAGTCAAGATTTTACTCAGGTATTCCGGGCCTCTCTCTACTGCTATTTCATTTTTTTTTTCCTTTTTCTGCAGCATTTATTCACATTTGACCCTATGTTTTAGAAAGTTCACACAAGTCAGTATTCCAGACATTCCAGGAAATTGAAGAGCTGATCTAATGCCTGTGTTGCAAGATGAAAAACAGAAGAATTTTGTTGAACCTATAAAAAGGATGACATTTTGCCTGGCCCTGAGCTGCTCTCTACAAAATTGAAGCTTTTGCAGCTTGTGTCTCTTTGATTTGTGATCTAGAGAGTATCCTAGCTTGGCCATTACTGAATCATAAAAGTTCCCCGCTTCTTCCCAGCTCATTTTATTTAAAAGCAAAAGAGATACCGTTTATCTTACAAAATGTTTTCTTTAATTATTTTTTTTTCATTTTGCACATTGCTGAAATGGATTTTATAAGGGTTCAGGGAAAACATAAATGGTAATTTGAAAAGACCACAGAACTGGTGTCAAGTAAGATTATTTGGGTGGTTAGACTGGAGTGGGTGTCACGAGAACAGAGGACTCTGCAGCACTCTCTCTCTGCCATAGCACCTTGTTAAAGGCTGGAAACTTGTGTTTATCACTTATTTTTGTCTATAAAATAGTAATTTAGAGCCACATAGCACATCCGGGTCAGGGCCTGGCTTAACCGCAAAATATTGATTGGTTCAGGAGGGAATGGACTGGGCATAAATGAGACTTCATTACAAATACCCTTGCATTCCCTACTCCTTGGACAAGAGGGAGGTACATGGAGCCTGGCTTAACAACATCTGAAGGAGTAGTTAATCTCCCAGCTGAACTATATCACCTTTAACTCAAGCCTTCTTCATAGTTTAATTATTCCTTTATTCAACCAACATGTGGTCAGTGCATTTTAAATCAGTCACTATCCTGGCTCCTGGGAATCAATAGCATAACCAGACCTCTTCTTCAAGAAGCTCTCAGCCTACTTATCCACATAATATTATGTCAAAGTGATAAGCACTATTTATAATTTTATTCTAGGGATAGTTCCATTTTTTCTACAGATAAGCGATAGTATAATATTATTTCATATGAAAAGGATATCAGTGTTTCATCAAAAAACAGGAAAAAATTAAAGCATGTCTACTATTTTCATGGATTTTGTGATGTTTGTTGTATTTGTAAGCTTTTTGAAAGTCCCTATTTTATTGTGATTTATTTTCTCATTTTGAATATTTACTTCTATACATAATTTGTATTCTTGTCTTTAAAGAGGTGTCTCAAAAACACTGCAGAAGTTGGAGACACCATATAGGCTTTATCCAGCCCTGCTACAAGGCTGTACTTGAGACGATCTATGCAAAGTGACAACACTGCACCAGGCACAGAAGAGGGGTTTAATACATGGCTGCTATTATTATGATGCTAGCTCTTTCCTGGTTCTCTCACTGTCATTCTCCCTAGCCCTGGAAAAGCATTTTCCTGCAGAATCAAGGAAAATCACGACACCCATGACTGTCGTTATGAATTCTAAAAATTGTTTCAGTGCATAACAAAACCAATTTTTTAGGAGTGTCATATGAAAATTAGTTTTCTGTTTCACTCTGTCCACAAATTTATTGTCCCATGTAAGAAGTATTAATCCTTTATGAAAACAAGTCTGGAAACTCTGAGGCCACTTAGTATGAATTGAAAGCACAGCCATTGGCAGATAGAGATGGCAACAAATATTCTACATACATTTTAACAGTTCCTTTCTCCATTTTAAAATAATCTCTTGGGATAGTGGAAATAAACGAGTGTGAAAGTAACAGTTTTTCAGATTGGTGGAAAAAACACACAGGTGTTTAATGTCCTCTGTAGCGAGATGTCCTTGATAGCAATTTCTCTCTCTCTTCTCTCCTGCAGAAGCTAGAGAACGAATGCAGTGCTTGAAAAGAAAAATATAGCCATCCTTTTCATTGGCTTCAAATAGCCTAAATAGGGAGAACAAACCCACTGCAGCTGAGTCAGAAGGAAGATAGCCATCTGTTAAAGATAAGCAGCCCTGGGTAGCTTTGAAACTGAGCCAGCCCAGAGATTGAGGACAAGCTTGAAGGAAGAACTTTTGACTTCAAGTTAATCATTTGGTACTGGTTGATAAGGGAAATGGAAGGGTTAGTGAGCAAGGCACTGAAGTCCCTTAGAAGCATTTACGTCTTTAAAAATATGTTTTAGAATTGCCCACCTGTCAAGATGTTATTATTCTTGAGGCTAGTGTAAATATGGCCTTATATTTTGAATACTTTTATGAGATATCTGAGGCTCAGTGCATTTGGGAAGGACCTGTATAAGTGAAGCAGTAGAGTATAGCAGTATTGTAGTGAAGAATGCTGGCTTCAAACCCTGACTGTGTGGCTCCAAAACCTTAGACAAGCTCCTTAACCCTTGGAAGACTCGGTTTCCTGAACTGAAGAAATTAAACAAATGACAGCATCTACTTTGTCAGATCGCTATGCGGACTGAATAAGATGATCTCTGTAAAGATATTAGCTTAACGTCAAGCAGACAGGCAGGACTCCATAAAAGCCAATGCCCCATTAAACTTGAAATCACCCATTTCCAGTATCCCTCTAATACATTGATCTCCGCTTCAAGAGATTTTGTATTTCTAGTGGTTTCTAGTAGCAGTTAATAGAAACTAACGAACAGTGACAACATTTCCCTATTAGTTTAAAAAGTGTGTTTTACCTAAGAAAAATTCCAATAGTCCCTAGAGATGGCAACAATCTGCGGATCCTTCCAAAAAAGTTAAACTCTGTTTTGTTGTCAGGGAGCTGGCCCGAGGCAACTGACACACCTCTTCAAAATCAATTCAGGTTCCACCTCAAAAACAGAGATACCAAACAAATGGGCCTACATCATTCATCCCAATTCAAAACAGATATAAATTACCACCTTCTTATGAAGTACTTCATTGGGCCTGGAGCTTTTAATTATCCTGTCTCCAGTGTGCAAAAGTGGTGCAGATGGTGGCAGCAAATATCAAGCAAAGATGATGGGTGACTACCCTAGATAGAGTTGTATCACTTAATGGCAAAGCATCTAGGGCAGCGGTTCTCAACCTGTGGTCGCGACCCCTTTGGGGGTCGAACGAGCCTTTCACAGGGGTCGCCTAAAACCATCGGAAAACAAAAAGATATTTACATTACGATTCATAACAGGAGCAAAATTACAGTTATAGAGGAGCAATGAAAGTAATTTTATGTCTGGGGGTCACCACAACATGGGAGACTGTGTTAAGGGATCGCGGCATTCGGAAGGTTGATCTAGAGGATCATAGAGTTGGATACCAAGGTGAACAGTTTGATGGTCGCAACACATGCAAGACTTTACAATACATATTTTGTTGGATAAAGAGAAACAATCTGGGACTTGCTAGGGTTTCAATATACAGTAATACCGCAGTTTGTGAGCATAATTCATTCTGGAAACAAACTACTCGTATTGCAAGATATTGCTCATTTACCAAGTTAAAATGTATTACTAAAATGTATTACCAACTTAAAATGTATTACGACCTAATAGAAATGCAGAAATGTTTGCTCGTCTTGCAGAACACTCGCAAACCAAGTTACTCGCAAGCCGAGGTTTTGCTGTATATGCTATCAGAGGAAAGGGGCCAATGAATATTCACCAAGTCACTATGAATACTGACTTGGTGAACGCTAAACCATTACTCCTAGAGGAAATGCAGGGTTGGGGTCTTGCAAGCCTCTGGTAAATACATATTCTGTTTTAGGGGTTTCTGTTTACAGACACATTATTAATTCATGATGTATTGTTGTTTGATTAACATTGGACTTATAGCCAAAAGCACTGTAACTCATTCCTGAACAAAGCTTATCTTACACACATTTCCTCCATCGGACACATCACAGCCTTCCTGTACTTAGGAACACTAGACAGCACCTCAGCACTACAGTTAGGGGCCATTTTAAATAGAAAAATCACCAACACGAAGCAGAAAACATAGCCCTAAACAGATGACAAAAAGGACAGTTGTTCACAACATCAGGGCTGAAACAAAGAGGCAGAGTATCATTTTTCTCAGCCTCAGCTGGACAGGAGTGCATTGCGTGGGTGACTCAAAAATTTCTGCTCCTCTGAGAACATCCCTGCATTACTAAGAAAGCACCCCCTGGGATGACTCTAGCATTACAAATAAATTGTAAACAAACTTTCAAAACAGGAATCTAGAAATAATATGGATCACCTGTGTTTATATATCATATAAAGGAAATACTAAGTCTTTGAAATCATAGACTCAATATGATTCTAAACTTATAATAAAAGGTGACTATTTAAATGTTATACTGATGTTTTATTTTAAAAATAGTCAATACTGAAAATATGATTTCAGGAAAAGAAAATGGTCTGAGTCTTCTAGTTGTAAATTCATAATGTTGCATAATTAAAAAAAAACACACAAAAAGTAAAAATGACTCCAGGTGCGTCGAGAGTACCCCAGTGTAACTGTTGATGAGTCAATACTACCAAAGGTATTTAGGGGCCACTAGCATCTGAGGACAATTTAAAAAAAGAAGTTAAAGCTTCCCTGAAATTTTAAAGCAAGTCAATATGTTGATATAATTCAATTCATAAAACCTAAATAAGGCTCAAGTTCATATAGATGTAACCTGTATTTAACAAAGGTAAAATTTAATTACAAAAATGTCCCAGAATTATCTGTCAAATAACGAGCTTTACAAAAAAAACAAAAAAAAATGAGAAGGGCTAAATTTTAGAAAGAGCCCCTCTTCAGAACCATAGTGAGTTTCTATCTTCCAGGCAGCAATAGCATTAAAAAGAGTCATAATTTGAGTATTGCTGTGTCTCTTCATCTAAGAAGGTTATATTTTGGAGAACAAACTTAAGGGAAGCAATTATTTCTTCTTATACCCCTCAACTTTCAACACCCCCACCCCCAGAAGCCACAGATGATACTCCTCCTCCTTTCCAAACCCCACTTTAATGACAAACATTGTTATTTTCAATCTGCAGGCTAAACATCACTCAGTAGTAAAGCCTTCCTGATCAAGACAGGAAATGTATTCTTATCCTCACAGGTGTAGGGCTTAGGAATTGATCTGCTACTTTTAAGTACAGTAATTGGGATTTTCTTCCTCAATTGCTGCCTAGAACTATAGTTTCTTTCTAGGCCTAAATCCTTGCTCAAATCTCAGATACCTGATAGCTGCACTGCTCATACCAGACACATCTTCCTGAGGGCTGTCCCCTTTAGATTCATCCACTCTATGTAATGCTACCACTCAGCTAGCATCATGTATCACGGCTGCTTGAAGAGAACTAATGTCCATCTCACTGGCCAATTCAAAAACTGGTAGAAAACAAAGCTGGCCTGACAGGAGTCTTTAAATAATGGTTTGGACTGCTAGTCCCCCTCCCCAGGGGCCAGCTCACTCACATACCCCGCTCTGTAATTCTACTTTACTCTCTACTCCCACCATTCCAACATTATAATCCAATTCTGCCTCACTCTGCACAAATATTTTAAGAAGGTGCCATTTCGGAGACTGAGCAGAGATCAGCTATAAGGAACAGAGTAAGACAATAGATCTGTGAAGTACATTGTCTCCATAAATCTGTAGAGACATTTCATTCAATCTGTTCCAAATCTATAAAATAAGAGCAATTACATTTATCCTCCCACTTGGGGTACTTAAAGTCTTTATTTAGTGCTTTAAAAAGACAATGAGTTCCTTCAAACAAAAAGTGTTTGGTGAGTTGAAAGGATCAATCTTATAAAGAAAATGTCAAGTCAATTTGTAAATCCTTTTTAACTAGAAGGCAAAAATTACTTTATAATGAATTATTTATTGAAGGAAAATTCATCTTTTCAGACACTGGGGTCTGTATCTTTCCTTTAATGTTCATGTCATTCTTCTGAAAAAATACTTACAAAATCTGCATAACTTATAATAATAATTTATAAATACATTTAGGAAAAGGAAGCACTGCTTCAAATTTTACTATTACATGTTTTTCTTATATACTCATATGTTTCATGAAACATATGAGTATATAAACAGAATAAGACAAAAAGATATTTGATTTAATTCTATAAAATAATTTTTTTCTTTGGACGACCTCCATTTTCCCTTTATTTTAAACTAAAAGAAATATTTTTTGTCTCATAAATATGAATTTATATATTACCAGAATTCAAAATATCAAATTTGATTTTTAATATGTGAATATGGTTTACCAATGCATACGTTAAATTTAATAAAAGTGTCTATTTCTACTTTATAGCTCTTTTCTCTGCTTCAGGTATATCAATTTTCTTTAATCAGGCAGAGATCTAAGCTGTCAATTGCAAAGGCAAAATATCTACAACCAAAACTACCTCTAGCATGGAAGCATTTCTATCCCAAAGATTTGCTGTTTCTGTTTGACAATTCTAAGCATCAACAATGTTCAGATTTATGTTACCCAGCAGGATTCTACAGAAACAGCCTGATTCTTTTAAAAGACTAAAAGTAAAGTACAAAGAACATTAACCACTGAGAAAAAGGAGAGCTTTTTAAATAGAACTGTTGGCCAAAACACTTTGAGTAGAAGTGTTTGGGTAGAAAATAACATTTTACCAAGAAGCTGTGATATTTTGTGCTAATATTTCACACCTAAGGTGTTGTTTTCTTCATGCAGAGGCAGCAATTGGTTGGAAAATAGACAACACAAACTAAGTCACATTTTTCTTAATCTTAAGGTTTAAGCTAATTTGCTACATGATGATTAATGCTTTAATCAAGATTCTTGGATTTGAAAATTAATCATTTCATCTACTGAAGATGGAATATATGTGGATGAAAAAATGCTATAAATCAAAAGGAGAAACATTGGAACATTTAGACATTCAAAAATTTTTAATTTTTCCAAGAAATCTCTCTGTCCACCTTCCCCTTGGGGTCTTTCTGGCTGAAGCTCCAATGCACTATTTAGTAGCTACAATGCTCTGAGTAAATATTTAACCTCTCTAGTTGTTTTGTCTTCATTGCTTAAAAAGCAGTATTAGAATTTATAAATTAACTCCTCTTATTGGCAGGGGCAACAGGCATTTGCAAAGGGTCATGGACACAGGGTGATAAATTCACTAGGAGCTATTCTTATAACAGTCTGCCATACAGCCACAAATAATCAAAGGGAGGAAGCTTCAGTCCAGACTGAATCTGGGACTATCTTGCGATATAGTTTCACGAGAAGGTGATAGGGAAGGGAGGGAGGCAACAGATACACGTGTTACAATCTTACATGAACAGAATTCTTTTATAGGAACAGAATTATCAGAGCAGAGCACTAAGTTAAATAGGTTGAGGAGAAAGCCAGGAATAGAGATGGAGCTTGGGACCAATATAGTATCAGAATTTCTGGAAAGAAACCACCTCACAGAAGACCCACACACATACTCTGAAATAGGGCAGCTGCAGCCAAGTAAAACCAGCAGTGCGGAACAAGTTTAACTTGCCAGGACATCCTGGTTCCTAGGTAGCATTCAAGTTCCCCAGTGGTTTACATGTGCCCTAGAGAAGAACACAAGTACTTATGGTACCTGACATTGCCCTCTAGTGCAAATATCCATGGAGAGATGCCAAGGCGAGTGCGTGAGTGCTTGTGTGTGTGTGTGTG
>NW_017732067.1:31084-32559 GCF_001890085.2 Hipposideros armiger
GCTTCTTCTTGAACCATTCTCATTTTCTATTAATATGTAGGTTTGATAAAGAAGGGCAAATCAGTTACAAGAAAATCAAGTAGCTACTTTACTTTTGCACTTCCAAATGTAATATCTAAAATTAACAGAACCTTATACTTCTTTTCCCATATGCTGATAACAATGAAATGAAATGAATTAATAATTAAGTGAAACATCTGAAGTGTCCAACGCAGTGTCTGTGTCTCACAAGTCACCCACAAGGTGGGCAGGCTCTCAGACCTCCTTGCACCTTATAAAGCACTCATCCACCACCCCCCCACCTGCAGTTTGACAGCGGTATGTAGTTGTGATGTGACTGCCACATGCCATGCCATGAATAACATAGGGAAGTGATCTGCTGGCAAAGAAAGACATTACAACGGAACCTTGATGAATGAGCCCGTTGACTAGGAAATAGACTATTAAATGCCATTTTTTAAACCATGTACATTATTTATGTTGGACTACGAGTCTCATGGGATTGGGCACATAAGAAAGCTGGTCAATTCTCACACAGAATTTTCCAGAAAGAAGATCACCCAGAGAGGACTGACTACCAGGTTACCATCAGCACTACCTCCAGCACATCTCCTGAGACAAGGAAGAGGCTTGTGAAGCCACAGTACACTAAACAAATGTCCCACTGATACTGACACACTTGGTATGCATCACAGACAACTGTAAATTTTATATCGCCAAAATTGAAATGTTTGTAACATTGATGTGACAGTGTTCATGTTCAACAATGCAGCTACATTTCACACTAGTCCCTGACTGTAGGAACGGCCCATCGGTATCACCATGGAGAGAATGAAACATGCCTCAAACCTGTCTCGCCACCTGGTTATTGATTCTCCCACCCCCACCAACCCCAGGATTCATAAGAGAATGCTGGTGGACCCACCCCCTTGAGAGACCCTGAGTCCATAACAGATGACTCTGCAATGCTTCTCTGGGGAAAGTGTGGGGATGTGCATTAGGTGAACCCATTGTTTAAAAGTATTGACAGAAGTTGTTTTTTACATTGCAATAAAGAGTGATATTTGAGCATAACTGAGGTTTTGTATCTGTAGTTAGTTTTGGACAACTGAATAACTGCTGCTTGATTCTGTTATTTAAAGTATGCTTTTGGAAGGAATGGTTTAAATGTTTGAATGAGTCAGTATGTAAAACTGATGGCTTCTTCCTGTGATCTACTTCCTACAACACTCAGACAGCCTGCATAGAAAAGCCACTGTGACCCCAACAAAACAGGGCAGTTCCCTTAAATAGGTCTCTAAGTACTTGTCATAATTAAAAATTATTCTGAAATAAAGAGGCATGCTAGCTGATCCCCATTTTGTGGAACCTAGTGACCAAATTCTGCCTAGTGACCACAAATGTGGCAAAAAAAAAAAAAGAAAAGAAAAAAGAAACCTTCCACTAGAGTTTAAAGTATACCCAATATACTGATA
>NW_017732067.1:40434-43164 GCF_001890085.2 Hipposideros armiger
GGTTAGCAACATTGTTTTGACTCTTGATTTGGACTGACAGAACTTTTTTGGTCATGGAGAATTGTCTGACTTCCATTGTGCACTTTGACACTTTGTTTCAGGGTCATATCGGTACACCCATGTTTCATCACCAGCGATAACACAGCCCAAAACATTGTCTTGCCTCTCCAAAGGGTCTTGGCAAACTTCAACTCTCCTTTGCTTTTGTTCATCGGTGAGCTCCTTCAGGACCATTTTTGCACACACCTTTGTCATACCAAGATTTTTAGTTAAGATTTTCCTAACATTATCTATTGATGTTTACTTGGTCTGCTATGCTTCTCACAGTCAGCCGGCAATTTTGATGCACACTTCGATGAATTTTTGCAATATTTTCACCAGCTCTGCTCATTACTGGCTACCCTGACCTCTCTTCATCAGTGACACAATCTCTCCCCTCAGAAAAACATTTAATCCATTTGTATACTGCCATTTTCTTCATGGCATTACCCCCATAAACTTGGACTAACATGTCCCTGATTTCACTTCCATTCTTGTCAAGTTTAACAAGAAATTTAATGTTTGTTTGTTGTTCTAATTCAAGCTCAGACATTCTCATGATGGCACATAAAAACTCGCCACAACAATAATAAACACCACTCAGCAAGACATCGCCACACATCAACATGAACACAGCTGTGAGACACCGATATACCAAGGTTATGAAACCTTACTGAACCGTTTGTACAGTGCTGCCAGTGTAAGCGCATGGTGGCAAGTTTGTGAACTTAATCGTCAGACCTCGTATATCCTCTGGAATTTATGGTACATTGATATCAATACTTGTCTGTTCCTCTCTCCTAGAGAAGTATCAAAGCAAGAGGCAGGTTGAATAGANTGGGCCAGGTGGACAGGGTGGCCTTGGATAGGGCGTGCTCACCCTGGGCAAAAGGGGAAAGGTATGTTCCCCTGAGCAAAGCTGAGCCCCCTCCAGCCTGGTGGCCTCATTTTTTGTTTGTTTGTTTTTTGTTTTTTGTTTTGTTTTGTTTTCTGGAGAGTAGGAGGCAAGGGTGCCAGCCAGGAAAGCAAAGGAGGGGCTGGAAGATAAAAGACATACTGTAAATATGTGTGTATGTGTGTGTGTGTGTGTGTGTGTGTGTGTGTGTGTGTGTAGACAGAAATTTATTTTAGAAATTGGTGAATACTTACAAACACACCTTATATTGTTCTGGATTTTTTTGGAAAAACTCAATTAATATGCCCACTGCATTGGAAACTTAAGGCAAACCCCAGAAATCTGTGTTTTCATAATACTTCCAGGTGATTCGGATGCTCCTAAAGTTTCAGCCCAACTGTGCTAGAGCATCTTCCTCCTATCTCATCGGCAATTTAATGGAGGAAGCCTGAACTTACATTGTGGTGGATTCGCATTTTATCAATTGAACTAAGAAGAAACCGTGTTTTCCAGAATTCCGTTCCCTGAACAGTTCCAGGCTAGTGTGAGCCACACAGACAATTTTGTGAGACTTGGGAGACGGAAGTGGAGCAGGAGCACCTTGCTTTGTAGACTGTGACGTCTGGAACTGGGCACGGGGCTTGTTGCAGCTCACGCACCTTGAGGCTTACCTGCTGGCTCAGCGACTTGGCACGAGCAGCAGCCAAGCCCATAGAAATTGCACTCCTTCTGGGTCCTCCGTCTGGCCCGGAAAAGGGTGTTGTTGTTTTTTTTCTACAGATCACTTGCATCATTGAAATTGGAGCCATGGAGATGTTGAGAAATGGAAGTACATCCCAGTCAATACTCATGCTCTCCGCTCACCCTCCCCGGTCCCACTCTACACTTGTTGTCCACTTCCCATCCTTCTTCCTTTTGCACATGCAAACACACCAGCTTCACCACGGTTGTCTCAGCAGTCGCCACAGGCGTGCAAAGTCAAATCCTTACAACAAATCCCTCACACCTCTCCAGAATTTCTGCTTCTCAGATCAAATATGACAGATGCATAAACAGAATCAGTTACCATTGTAGCGAATGTTTTATGAAAAATAAAGTCAGAAAGATGAGGAGAACATTAAATGTTTTTACTTTTAATAAACTCCCTACCTTATCCTGGCTACTATAGTGTATGTTCTACCCTTTAAAATTTACAGTATAATATCTTTTGTCTTTTTTAAAGTCTCTCTCCTTCCCATTTCCTTTTATGCTCACATTTTGTTTTCTTTTATCCCATTATTCTTCTTCCCCTAGGCTTTAGGCCATTGTTCCTTGTTCTATAATCTTCAGAGACTGTGAATAACTCTTTACCTGCAGTATGTTGTTTGTGCCCTGGAAGGTACAGAATGTCTAGTGACCAGGTCTCCGCATAGCACCCTTTCCTAAATAACGTCAATTTATTTTCCAAAGTTCCTTCTATTCTCTTATCCTCGTTTATTTTTGTTGCCTTTTGTCTCATTTCTGCTACACTCCTATTTGTGTTAAAACGTTACATTGAGACCACAAAGAAGACCTCAAAATACAAAGAGACTTAAACATTGATGACTTTAGAATTGGTTTACACCCATCCTCAGCAGACATTGTTTAATGACTCTGATTTTTAAATGTCACTGGAACTTCTGCATTTTACCTAGAATGTTAACTTTTTACTTCTAATGCGTTACCTGACTTGTCATCTAAGATGATTAGTGAATGCCTTATATTGTCTTTAAAAGTACCTAAAATGCACCTTCTACAATTAGAAATCACTATAGTAA
>NW_017732067.1:48119-49127 GCF_001890085.2 Hipposideros armiger
ACCATATCTATTTTGTTCACCATTGCATGTCCAGAGTCTATCTCAAAAATCTATTATATAATAAATGCTCAATAAATATTGTTGAATCAAATAGTGGTTAATCATAGTGTCCAGGACCTGTTCAGTACAAAATAAGTGAGAACCATGATAGTGATAACACATATTCTTATTTAATACAACTGAAAATTTCTTAACTAACACCTGCCTAAGGAGAAGAAAAAGCTGATTAAGAGGAAGGTGTGAAAAACAAGCCATTTGTCATTTCTATTTTAATTTTGGAAGACACAATCAACTTCATTTAGATTTATCATCCACAGGATATTCACTCTGAAACAAAGAAGATGCCTGTACTTTGTTTTCAGCATGTTAGCAAGTCTTTTCCCAGGCAAGGGAATAACAGGCATTAGAGGCATTGCATTTATTTTTCTTCTCTATACAACTGGGGACTAAAAAGAAGCATACTTTTAGTCTAGGGCTGTTATAACACACTTGCATTCAACACAGGGCTGAATTTAACCATGTGTTTATAGAATGCTCTTGCTAAATAGAAACAAAAATAAAGAGGTAAATTACTTTGTGACTGAAAAAGCAGTTGCTAACCTATCAGGAAATCTGTCAAGAGATTACACCATTATTTTCAAAAGTAGAGATAGTAGATGATCTTAATCCCTAGAAAGAGCTGAGTCAAATGACTGTCAAAGCAATGAAGTCAAGTAGGAACTGTGAGTGCCTCCACCGCTGTACCATTTTGAATCACTGTTTTGGGTATGAAAACGTGTTCTTTGGAAAGCTACCTGAGTTTTACATTAGGGGATGTAGAATTCAGTTTATGTTTAATTTTTGTTCACTCATAGAAATTTCTGGTAATATAAATTATTAGAATTACAGATTCTATTATTAGCCCATGCCCTTGGACAATGCAAGTATTCTTTATAAAAATTTGGACAGAATAAGCATTATGGAGGCCTGTATGTCACTAGAGTGTATGTCAACAAACCATTTAAAGGA
>NW_017732067.1:55947-59092 GCF_001890085.2 Hipposideros armiger
CATACACCTTAAAAACAAAAAGCTCTCTTTAACAGGTAGCAGTAAAATGGATAATTTTTAAAAGATAACACATAATCATTTAAAACCAGTATTATCAGTGATTGAGAGAAAATATTTTCTCTGCTCTGAATTTAAAATGTCATATCAATTTTGGAAGGTAGGTGACAACTTATCTTAATCTTTGTCTCCAATAGTTCATCCTTACTACCCTCCTTTTCTGGCTGTGAAACTTCAAACTCAGCGGCAAAAAAAATTCAATTGAATCAGAGAAATGGCTTAGCATGTTTCTTTTTTCCCAATGATTCTTTCTTATCACTTTTTTAATGTAAATTCTTATTGAGAAATATCTAATAATCCTGACTTTAAAATCTAAATCTCTTTTTAAATTATTATAAATTGAGAGTAAAATGTATACTCTTTTAAATGTGAAACATATAACTATCTTTAAGGAATTGGTAGAGATAATGGTCAGACCCAAAACACTCCTAATCCTTCACAGAAAAATAGAAAATTTTCTTTTGAGGAAAAAAAAATGCGACTAACTAAACCAGAAACTAGATTTATGCCATCATGACAGTTAGACAAAATTAATTTTAGTTGTATATTTTACTTTGTAATATTTCTAATATTTGTGCTCCACAGATGTCAGAAGTCTTGTGATTTTCCTGAGAGCTCATATTTCTCTGTGGTATAGTTACATAGTATTGTTTTCCCAAAGGGCTGAAGCCAAGGTCCTAGCATTGCTGGAATCTGGAGAGTTAATAGTGGGAAAGAGCTGAGCTTCAGAGTGGAGAGTCTCTGGAGGCATAATCTAAGATTGTCATCCTCCATGTGCTGCTTCTTCAGAGACCCTGGCCCTCAGATAATGCCCATGTTTTCAGCAGTTTACTGTTTTAACAAACATTTAATTAACACATGTTAATGAACTAACATATCCCAGAAACTCCTCCAGACAACAGAAAGAGATGGGTCACTTTGCTGCCCGCTTTATGAGACTGGTATAATGCTGACACAAACACCTGACAAGGATGTTAAAATAAAATCATATTTAGGTAAACATCTGTTGTGAACATAGATGAAAAAAAATCCTGAACAAAATATTAGCAAAAGAAACCCAGTGATTATATAGTAAGTATAATACAAAGTGAGTTTATTCCATAAATGTTAAATTGGTTTAGCATTAGAAAATAAATCAATGTAATTCACCACATTAATGGAATGAAGGTGAAAACCATATGATAATCTTAAGAGATTTAAAGTGATTCAGTCTCCATTTATGGTCTTTAAAATGTCTCAGCAAATTAGTAATAGAAGAGAATTCCCTTAATCTAATTACAGATTATCTACTAAAATATCTACAAGTAATATAATAATAGAGAAATGTTGACTGCTTCCCCCTGAATTCAAGAACAAGACAAGATGGCTAGTAACACCACTTCTAGTCAACACTGCATTGCAGAGCCTTCTCAAGGCACCAAGACTAGAAAAATAAATAAGGAGACTGAGAGAAAGAACTAAAATTGACTTTAATGCATAGAAAATTTTAAAAGAATCTACAAAACATGATTAGAATTAATAAGGGAATTTGTCACCGGGCAACCATCGAAAAGACCTAATGTTTCTCCATACCCAAACTATGTCAGGAGTTATGCTTGCGTACTGGATTTCTGACCACAAAATGAAGAGAGCAGAGCGCAAAGAACAAGATGGTGATGGGATATCGTGAGCAGAAAAGGCTGCGCATAAAATGGCCGAGTGCAACAGAAGAATGCCTAAAAGATTTTCATCGTTCCACAGCACAGCCTACAAATACTGAAGACTTTGTCCCAATAGGGGACAGGGTGCCACTGAAATATGAGCCCGCCCCTCCCCATGCCTTGATCAAAGAATAAAGCTCCTGTTGTGAGCTACCATGAGTGGCCGGCAGCCAGCGTGAGCTGCCGTGAGCCGCTGTGAGTGGCCATCCAGTGTCCTGTGAGTGACTGCCTCTCCCAGGAAGAGCGCAATGATAATACCAACATGGGCCAGTGAGGTGACGTCCTCCACAACTAGACTGAAGAGCAAAAGGATAGCAACTTGTCTGTTCCTCTTCCCTGATTCCCAACGCTGTTTTCTCCCCCAATTCCCCAATAAAATCCTTTAAAAAAAAAAGAATAAAGTTCCTTCTCTGCTTTACCCAACTCAGTCTCATTGTATTGGCTACAACGGCACTGGGTAGAAGGACCTTGGTTTGGGTCCCTGGCCTGGAATGATCAATAGCAAATTTAGGAAGGTGACTGAATTGAAGGTCAATATACATAAAAAATAAATTACATTTCTATATACTAGAGACCAAAAAAAAAAAAAAGGAAAAACAAATTGTACTGCTATTTAAAATATATCACTAAATATAAAATATCTATAAATAAAAGTAAGATAATATAATGCCATTAAACTAATAATCACATACATAGCTGAGAAAAATTAAAGACCTAAATAAATGGAAGCTGTAGAGCTAATGCTAAATCTCTCCCATTGCTGGTATGAATCCAAATTTGTATAATCTCCCAGGGAAACTTTGGGCAATAACTACTAACACTATACATATATGCCCATAATCTATGGCCAAGCAATTGCACTTTGAAATATATACCCAAGAGAAATGCATGCCTTTGTGCATCAAATATAATACACAAAATGTTCATCCAGAGTAGTACATTTGTAATAGTCCCAAACTGGAAAGAATACAAATGCCCACTTAAAATTGAATACAAATAAATTGTGGTATATGTATACAATTATATAGAAATAACAAAGAATATAATTCTGCTACATAAAACAACACAGATGAATCTCAAAGACATATGCTGAGTGAAATAGTTCAGAACAGTCTTTACCTGGAGAGGCATATTAAGTGAAAAGAGGCACGTGTGAGCCTTCGGCATCTGCTGCAAGTGTTCTATACATGGCTCTAGGTAGTTGTTACATAGGTGGAATACATATGAAAAAAGTTCCTGTATTTTGCCATGTATAATGTGCTCCCATGTGTAATGCACACCTATGTTTCTTGCCCAAACTTGCAGGAAAAAAATCTTTTGTTTTAATTTTTTAATTCAAATTTTTATTTGTTTACATTTAGGTACTTGTTTTGGTATTATAGAGGAAT
>NW_017732067.1:59874-71662 GCF_001890085.2 Hipposideros armiger
AAAAAAAAAAGATTTAGCCATTTTACTATAATTTAAAGCATACCTAAATTTTTAAAAAGCCAAGGGGAAAGGGTAACAGAAGCAAATAATTCATCTTCTGAACCATGACTATCTCTTACACAGACTGTCCTGACTACACTTTCACCATTTATTGCTAACATTAGTTTACATACATGTTTCCAATGAATTATTCACTACATGAGAACAGAGCACCAGATGCTAAGATCCTACTTATTGCTGTATCCTCAGTGCTTAACTCATTGCCTGACGTGTAATATATATTCAAAGATAAACATAAAAAGGTAATTGTGAGGAATAAATGTTACAACATTTGTTATGAACATATAAGTATTACAGTGCCAGGAAATAGCATGTTTAAAAAAAATACTATTTTCCTCCCCTTCCTAACACTATGTACAAGCTAATTTTATGCATACTATGCAGAATTTATAGCAAACTGCTTCTTTCATTCTATAGTGAAATTCTCTCTGAAATGCACTGTGGTGTGTATTCTCTTTTAATAATATGGATGCTTTATAACGTATGATTCATAGGGTGTCACAGAATTACTGTGATAGTGGTCAAATAGCAAAAACCTGAACAATGTTGAACTTCCATTAAAGGTAAGCCAGGGTGACCTGTTTTAATTATCACAATACAATAATATCTGGTGCATAATACTTGATTTTTCACCTTGCTTTTAAATAAATATGGTTAAGTAGCTAAAATGTATATATAAAATATTTCCAAACAGTTCAGGAATGATGGGAATCCAATTCAATTAGACATTTCATTCATTTTAAATGAATTGGGAATAAGAGATGTTCTCAAGCCATTACTAAAATTCTACCTGTTTCTATTATAATTACTTCTAGGTTGTGTAGCATAAACAATGTCTTCTTTGCATGGGTTTGGAGCAAGGAGAGGGTACATCTAAAAGAGAGAAGCAATCAGCACGAAAAGTAGCTGAAACTAAGGAATAGGAGCTGCCCTTGTATTTCCTAGTAGGAAGTACATGGTGTGATTCCAATATAAGCCCTAAATTGTAATTCACAAGGACAAAAAATTACTAGCGTTAATTTGTGATTAAACTGCTGCTCAGATAAGCAACTCTATGAAGTATATTTCTCAGGTGAGTAGCATCAAGAATATATTCATTCTATGATGGGAAATTATTTTCCTAGGGAATGGCTGGAGAGGTCACCTAATCAAACATAAATTCATATGGCTGATAGAAGAGTTAGGGGGTTTATAGTTGTGCTATGAAATCGTTATTCCCAGGATTTTAGCTATTAGAACATGATACTGTGTTTTTGGTCACTTTCATACTATACAATGACTGCTCTTTAAGAAAATTATTTTCAAAGTAGACTTCTAAAAACATCTAGCATAGAGATATTACGACAACTGCAATAACTTGCCTGGATTATCTGCATAATTTACTAACTCTCCAGTTTACATTCAGCAAGTTGTCCTGTATGTGTGAGTGTACATGTGTGTGTATATATCTTCCAGTCAAAGACACTTACTTTATCTATGTCATACACATATACGAATGCAGAAGTAATCTCTCTCTTTTGACATATCTCCACATATTTTTCTTTTTTTGAGATTTTTGTACAAGTACATATTTTATTTGTTTTACAAATAAGCCAAAAGTAAACTTAGCTGAAAAATAATCCAGGCAAGTTATTGCTACTGCCCAAAGCAAGAAAATAGTAACATATTTCCACAAGATAACAACTAATTGCTGATTTTAAAAAAATAATAATTTTCATATTAACATAAATATATTTCTTACTTGCAATGGTTAGAATAGCCTATCTGTAGTAGAATCTATTGAAAAGGTAAATACCTTAAAAGTGTTTTCAAAAAGTATATAGTCTCTCTAGCCAGCTACTATTCAAAGGCAGAAAGAGTGGGAACCTTCTCAGCAGATGGGATGGTGTCATGTGTCTGGGGCTGGGGATTTGCATGAATATGAATTACAAATAGAACAGATAACATGGTGTTCAAAAGCTGTTATGAATCTTGAATGTCAAAGTCATTTAGCTGACATTTGGAGGGACATAATTACCTTAAGAACATGGAAATGGGTTGGTCTAAATTGCATGGGCAGAGAATCATAGGACACACAATGGCATTGCTTTGGCAATAATCATGACAAGCGGGCATGGCCAAGGAAGCTAAGAATGGCACACATTAATGCAGTGACATTTTTTTCAATGTGTGTTGCCCTTTCAGAAATATGCAGATGAGGCCTATGTAACCTCTGACCCATTATAAAATAACAGGATACAAAAAATAAATAAATAAATAAATAAAATCTACCATCAGCCTTATCACTGGCAGTCTAAAGAAAAGAGTTCGTTCACGTTTCATATCCAGTTTTACCTATCTCAAACATTTAAAATGCATTTAACACTACCAGACTTTGAAGTTTCATCATATGTAGTAGGTTTACTTTCAAGTCACTAATGATACTTAGAGCATTTGCATTGAAAAGACTGATGATTCCTGATTGTAGCATAAGACGCTATAAATGTATTTCCTGTATTAACATAAATCAATCCAAAATTAAATATGCAGTTATAAAGGAAAAAAAATGTTTTCCATCAGTTTATCATTAATCAGATGTATAAAAAAAGAGGTGTTTTAAATGTGAGGCACTGTGAGGTCTTGAGCAAGTGTACCAGACACAGTATACACAATACAGGTAAATTCATTGATCTCTGCAGGAAGCAATTCACTACACATGGTAGGGATGACAAGAGAGCATATTTTATCCCCTAACTTTTGTCATTGGTACTAGACCTTCAGTATAAACTATGATATTAAAGGGTGCTGCAGGAAGTAGTGCTCCATTAACATTTTGTCAGATAATTCACATATAATTTCTGAAATATTGATTAAAATTCAACACTAGTGATGCAATGAACACTTTAATATCTACCCACTGAAAGGAAATTTGTGAACTGTAGTTAATATTTCATTTTCAAAAGTGAATGAGATACTTGATTTTTTTAACAGATCAATATCCCAGGATGTAATAACATTTGGAGCCCAGCAAGTAGAATTCAATTTAAACTTCTATTTACTTCAATTCTTATTTCAACCCTAATAAACCACAGCTTCATTGATCATCATTTTCCCCTTTCTTCAATGGAACTTGTGGGCTATTCCACACTGCTTAAAACTTACTCCTTATTGTTTGCGTTTTTTCATATACATCAGTATTTCCTCCCTAATGGAATTATAGAAATTATTTATGGATGATTAATATTATATTGGGGATATAGTAGTTACTGATAGAATTTGTTGATAGATTAGTAAAACACTGGTTGTAAGGAAAACAAAAAACATGAACTATCTATTGTATGCTAAGAACTGTGCTAAAATATTCAATAAAAAGACAATAACAATGTAGTTCCTTTTATAATGGAGATCACAGGCTTTGGATGAGTAAGAAAGTAGATAGATAGATACACAGAAGTCAGAGTGATTCAGAGACAGAGATGATAATATCTATAATATAAAAGTATTTTTACAGTAAGTAATGGGGAAGACTCAAGGAGTTTCTGCTAACGAAAGGAATAAAACCATTCATCACAGACAAGCCTATTTGTTAATGATACAATATTTCAAGGTCAAATTTCAAAAAACTCAAGATTAGAAAAAAATTAAATAGTCATAATATTTGATAGAATAATGGAGATAAAATCAAAATTGGGTTATCTCTAACTTAATCTGAGTTGAACAAATACTAAAATCATGATAAGATATTTTTAAGGTATTCTGACTTAAAGAACTTGATTNAGCAATATTCCTTCACAAAAGTCCTGTGTCTTTATAACTCTTCAGTGATTTAGTCCCCAGGACAAATAGTATCTCCCTTTATAGGTCCTAAATATCTTTGACAAACACTGTGATTTCTTTTAAATTCATGATGTCAGTCCCTTTCAAAGAGCCTTTTTGGATTTTGCTAATTTAAGAGTCTAAAGTATACTTTTTTCTCCTTAATTGGTGGAAATAGTGCCATAATCTCACACTCCCTCTCCTCCACTGCTAACCACGGGCAATTTTACAGGGTGCCTTTGGTGCAATTGGAAAGACAGCTTGAAATGGGGATCTGTTAAGGAGCTGGAGTGTATAGAGGTTCCACCTCAGACTGGGGAGTACTCTCCTGCTGTCCTGCAGCGCAGTTCTTATAAACAGGCTAGTCTTGCATCTAAATGATGAGACTGTGCCTCTGATATTTTCTCCCAAGGCAACACAACTGTGGGGGAAAGGGTGGAGGGACAGGTGGGAGGGGTTTCCTCACTTACTTTAGGGTTTGATTGCCTAAAAATTGTTAGTGAAAAAAAAACAAAACCCTTAAAAACAATATGTCCATTTGTGTTTAAAGAACAGTTAAAATGTCTCTTCATTCTCATTAGCTAGGTTACAGGAAAGCTCTTTTAAATGAATAAAATAAAAACTAAAATGTCAGTGAGTGGTTCTGAAATCCTAGCCTTGTTTAGTAATTTTGCTGTGTGCCTTTTTCCATCACAAATGGTGAAAAGGTCGCATGTGATGGAAAAACCCATCAGAGTAAATGTCAGATTCAACAATACAATAACAAGAAGATAAAGATGTATAATTCAGCTGACAGCCATGTTTGATTATTTGATGCTTGTCAGCTCCCAGGAGCCTTATCTTTATTTGGAAGTACCTACTAAAAGATTCTTCAATGACTTCCTATCACAACAGAGGCATTATTGTGTATTTAATGTGATTTCCTGCTGTCTCTGGGAAAAAATGAAAACGAGTTCAAATCAAGATATAAAATGGTGTGAAAGGCACATCAGAAAGCCAATGGCCAAGCGTTAAAAACTGTTTTCATTGCCCAATTACACTATTAAAATGTTGAGACATTTTTTAACACAATCTACAAAACAGACACATAATAGACTTCTATAAAATAATTACATATTTCAAANCAGTGAAGCAACGTCCTCCACAACTAGACTGAAGAACAAAAACACAGTAACTTGTCTGTTGCCCTTCCCCCAATTCCCCAGCACTGTTCCCATCCCCTAATCCCCCAATAAAAATCTTCAAAAAAAAAAAGAGCTTACTAACAAAATACATTTATAAAAAATAAAATAAATAAAATAAAATGCCAAAGATTAAAGACAAAGACAAAATCTTAAAAGCAGCAAGAGAAAAGCAGTTAGTTACCTCAAGGGAGCTCCCATTAACTATCAGCTGATTTCTCAACAGAAACTTTTCAGGCCAGAACGGATTGGCAGGAAATATTCAATGTGATTTAAAGTAAGGACCTACAACCAAGATTACCTACAACCTACCTGGCAAAACTATCATTTAGAAGTGAAGGACAGATAAAGAACTTCCTAGACAAGAAAAAGCTAAAGGAGTTCCTCATGAAACCTGTATTATAAGGAATCTAGAGGGACTTCTTTAAGGCCCCTTTCCCCCCCCCAAAAAAAAATTAAAAAATATGAATAAAATGGCAATAGCTACCTACCTATCAGCAATTATGTTCAATGTAAATGGATTAAATGTTCAAATCAAAAAATAGGGGGGCTGAATGGATAAGAAAATAAGATTCTTACATATGGTGCCTACAAGAGACTAACTTCAGATTCAGAGACACACACGGACTAAAATTAAAGGGACAGAAAACATTATTTCATGAAACAAACAAAAAACAAACAAATACAAAAAAAGCTGGGGTAGCAATGCTTATACCAGGCAAAATAAGCTTTAAAACAAAGACTATAACAACAGACAAAGAGGGACCTAGTAATTCCACTTTTGGGTATTTATCCAAAGAAACCCTAAGTGCTACTTTGACAGGACGTGCTCATACATATGTTCATTGCAACATTTTTTACAACAGCTAAGATATGAAGGCAACCTGGTGCCCCTGAAGGGATGAATGGATAAAGAAGAGATAGTACATATATACCGTGGGATATTACTCAGCCATAAAAAAGAATGAAATCGTGCCATTTGCGACAAGAAGGATGGACCTAGAGGGTACTGTGCTGAGTGTACTAAGTCAGACAGTGAAAGACAAATGTCACATGATTTCACTTATAAGTGGAACCTAAAGAACAAAATAAACAAATGAAACAAACAAACTCATACAATACAGAGAACACATTAATGGTTGCCAGATGGGAGGAGGGTGGGGGTAGGTGAAAAAGGGGAAAGGATTAAGAAGTACATATTGGTTGTTACACGATAGTTATGGGACTATAGGGTTCAGCATAAGGAAAATAGTCAATAATATTGCAAAAACTATGTATGGTGTCAGATGGGTACTCAACCTGTCAGGATGATAGATAGGAGGGTGTTTGAGGGCAGGGTGAAAAAGGTGAAGGGATTAACACAAATGGTAGTTACAAAACAGTCCTGGGGATGTAAAGTAAAGCATAGGGGATATAATGAATAATACAGTAATAACTACGTATAGTGCCAGGTGGGTACTAGACTAGTCAGGGGGGATCACTTTGTAAATTACATAAATGTCTAACCACTATGCTGTACACCTGAAATTAATATACAATAATGTTGAATGTGAAAATCAGAAAACAGAGAAAAGTATAAAAACTGTAAAACCTTCACTTAAATATTTAATAATTTTATTGTTTCCTGGATACCTTTTTATTTAAGGGCAAATAAAATATTTTAAAGCCTGAGATTTCATTGTATATAGAATTGTTTTACCATTTTTTACCACTTTTATGTTTTAATTATTCGCCCCATAAATCTTCACAGGCATGAGTACTAATGTTTTCATATTATTCCAATTAATTCATTCAACAAATAATTATTCAGGGCCCACTGTGCTCATGACACCATTCTAGATTCAGGTGATACAGCAACAAGGCAGATGAGCTTGTCGCTCTCAGGGGTCTTGCAGTGGCTCTTATGACTTAACCATAATTAAAATTTTAATTTGCTGTTTTGGACACCTATTTATTTATCACTAGAATGAGGAAGTGCAATAAAAGCCTTATATAAATATGTCATCATATACCCGATTATTACTTAATGGTACAGTCCTTGAAACAAGTCATGTCATAAGCATCTACAGTTTAATATTTTGACATATCCTGCCAATTTTCTTTAAATAAGAATTTCATAAATATCCACATGCCCACCTACTGTGTGTGTTTGAATGTGGACAGCATTACACACTCAAAGCTATGATGGATGTTTTCAGAAGTCTTCACCAATTTAATAGTAAAAAAACAACACCTAAAATTGTCTCTACAATTATAAAATTATAAAATAGCATAGATTTTCCTAAATTAATTAATTAATTTTCCTAATTAATTGGTAATATGTCTATTATTTAAACTGCCTGTGCAAAACAATTACCTGTTAGTCAGTTGATGGTATCTTTAATGGATTGGTTAGTAAAATTTGTGTGATTTAGTCCGTAAATTTTGTATTTTTCTTTTAATAAAATGTGCTGGAAAAGTGTTTTCCTATTTATTTCAATAATTTACCTCTTTTCAATCGAGATTTATATTTTTCACTATCTACTTTAATCCACTTAACCTATTTTTCTTATTGATACTATAAGATGAATATCTAACTTGATTTTTCTCCCCATCATCACCATCAGTATAGCAGCAACATCATAAAATTATCTCTTTATTTCCAGTAGATATATATATATATTTTTTTCTACTTAATGTTTCATTGCATTAGAAAGAAATTCTAAAACAATATTCATAATACTGGTGGCAGTAATCACACTGATCTCATCTTGATTTCAGCCAAAATTACTAAAATATTAACTGCATAGTTAGCTATTGACTTACATATGCATTTTTAATAAAGTTAAGAAAATATTCTTATTATTAGGTCATCAAGGTTTTAGTTTTATAAGAAATAGGTATTTTCTTAGATGTATTTTAAACATTTACTAAGAATTTCAAGGTATTTCTTACTTTTACTTATTGATAGAATTTATCATTCATTTTCTTAAAATTAAGTTCCCATTTGTATATCCTAAGTAAATTGCTGATTAAAACTTATTGTATTTTAACTAGTGACTGGAATTTCTTTACTGGCATTTTATTTTAAATTTTTATATGTATATTCCTACATGAAATTTGTCTATAGTTTTGCTTTTATGTGCTGTCTTCATTAGGTTTTGGGATTAAAGTATTTAGATCTTCCTACAATAAATTAAAAGAATTCAACATTTTTCTATGTTCTAGTGCAATTTAGAATGCTAATGGTTTTCTTTTGACTTCAATAACTCAGAACTTAAGTACATCTCACCATTTATAGATGGAAAATTTTATCAAAAATGGGAAAATGTCTGTCAATATTTGTGGATTAGTGAAAATCTATACAACCTGTTTCTATGACAGACAGAAATCAGTTGGGACTAGAAATATCCTAATTTTTCTTACAAGCTTCTAATGATCACAAAAGTTAAGTTTATCAAGGTGCCCAAATCTCTCATCAAATATGGAGTACATTTGGATTCCTAAGAAATCCTCCATGCCTAGAAAACCAAGAATTGCTGTTATTTAACAATATGTAAAATATTATTTTGTGTAGCACAGAGTTTAGTCTCAGGAAACCAATAACCATAAACACAGTCATATATTTATATAAATACATTTTTATTTGAACTGAGTCAAAAGGTTTCTCTTTAATGTAGACTCAAACAGATATCAAATAAGGCACAGTTAACATACACAGATTTTACACCTGCCTTTCCATACCAATATATTTTTGCTTGTTTCTTATGTGCTTTAAAAAAAATCTCTCTACTCATTAATGTAGCACTTCGTATCTGGAGTTTTATGGCATAGGTATATTTTTCAGTTTAAAAATTAACAGATTTACCATATGCATTTTAAGTAATATAATTTTATATTTTACAATTGTTCCTTGGCATTAATTATTCCCAGAAGTTAATTTCTGTTAACATATAGTTAATGAACTAATATATAGGTATGGTGTCACTTGAGTAGTTGGCAGATTGCCTTTCAAATAAATAATCTGTTTCTCCCACTGCTGCACTTATTTCAAGGTGCTATTTTCTTTTTAATGCCTTTAAATCTCAGATAACAACACATGGGATAGGCTCTGACTGGTGCCTGACTGTGGCATGACAAACTTAATTAAAAAAGAGGAGACATGGTGCTGTTGAACTTAAGAGAAACAACGCTTTCAAAGTTTAAACTGGTGACTTTCGAACTTGTGAGGAAAACACAACATTGCATTCTTTGCCTGCAGATCACGGGTTTACTTTCACATATGCATGCGTACTTGGCTGACGTCACTTGGCTCAATGAACAATGCCAAGTTATCAAGGCATCCATGAGAACTGAATTTTGGAATTCATTCAGTTATTTCCTTTTGTATATATCCCCTTGGCATTTCCTTCTATTTTAAAAAAAGTAGAATAATTTTAAGTTTCTTACTTTGGACTTTCTCCAATTTTACTTGGTCAATATAATTAATTCCTTCGTGTCCTCTGAGTTTCAGTTTCTTCATATTAAATAAGTTCCACTGAATTCTATGATTTCTAAGATCTGATCCCTGTGCAACATAATATACTTTGTAGCTGATAAAAGATATTGGCATTTCAGATCACTTTAATAACCTAAAAGTGAATTCACATTTTATTTACTTGCATTTATTCATAGCCAATTTATTTAAATCTAACTCTGAGTATATTCATATGGAAAATAATGATAGTAATAGGCCCGACCTCATACGATTGTGGGGATATTTAAAAAGATATGTCTGTAAATGCTTTTATAGTACCTAGCATATGTTAAGTACTTAATAACTATTATTATTATAATTATTCTTCCTTCATATTGATGGGAACAATTTTAAACAAGTACAAATATCAATAAAGACATTGTAGCCTATAAAACATATTTGTAAAAAGAAGTTACAATAACCTGTATCATTTTTCAGTTAAATTTTATTCAACTGTCATTAAATTGCTCATGTGTACAATTTTCAGAACCATTTAAAAAATCCTTATTTTAGGGCCGGACGAGTGGCGCGATGGTTAAGAACTGGCTTGGGATGCCAGCTCTGAGCAGCAGAGCCCCGGTTCGGATCCCACATATGAGGGCCAGTGACACTGCCCTCTACAGCTAAGATGCTGAACAACAGCTCAACNCCCCAGCATGCAGACACAGGCAGTCCCCATATCTGAGTCTCCATCAAGCTGGTTGATGACATTCATTCAACACACCCTGGTAATTCTGAGACCCTGTCCTAGCCAACTTTCAGGCACACCGAAGTCATTTCCAGTGGCTTTTTTGTACAAACCGCCTGCCCTGGCTCAAGCTGCAGACTTTCATAGGGTCTCTCAAAGGTTCGTGGAACCCAGACAAGAAGCATCTGGCTTGAGCATGTCCTGTACCTCTGGCTGAGCAGCCATAAACCCAGCCCTAGTGAAAGCAGGCCTTGATTCGTGGCTTGGCCTCTCAAGGCACTTCCAAGCATGGCACAGGCAGCAGCAGCCATCTAAAGAATCTTTGTGGCTCCTGCCAGGTGACCCTTGGGTGGGGCACAGGGGTAGCTGAACATGAAGTTGAGCGGGTCCCCTCACAGGTGGCCCTGAGGCTGACACGCTCAGCGGCTAGCTTCAAAATGAGCTGGAGTATCACCCGGCCACCTTCAAAGATGATACCTCCAAGGTGGGATTGGGCAGGCACCAGAGCCCTGCTGAGGCACATCCTGCTCTGTATAGTCAGCCCCTGTAACCATAAATCTTCTACTGTAGTAGCTGCCAGTACTCACAACCAATAAGACTGAGGGTCAATCCCTCCTAATAATGTGCAAAAGGTAACCAAAGCTCTACAACCCAAACTACAACAGGAGGGCACACACAACCCATACAAGGGACACAGAGTGAACAGTTCAGGTAACCAGAAACACTGTGCCAGTAGCCCAACAGCACACCTATGACATAAGGCCATTCTACTAAGACCAGGCAACATAGAGACAAATAAAGGGAGTCAGCCAAAATTGGGAGATAAAGAAATATGTTCCAAATAGAAGAACAGAACAAAACAAAGAAAAAGAACTAAACAAAATGGAGACAAGCAATCTACCAAATGTAGAGTTCCAAACACTGGTTACAAGGTTCTCAGTGATCTCAGGGAGAACTTCGACAAAGAGATAGGAAATATAAAAAAGGAGATAGAAAATATAAAAAAGAACCAGTCAGAAATAAAGAACAGAATAACAGAAATGAAGAATACATTACAGGGAATTAATAGATTAGATGAGGCCGGGAATCAAGTCAGTGATTTAGAAGATAAGGTAGCAAAAAAACATCCAATCAGAACAGCAAAAGAAAACAAAATAAAGGAAAAAAAAAAAAGAGGAGAGTTTAAGGGGCCTCTGGGATAACATTTGCATGATAAGGGCACCAGAAGGAGAAGAGAGCAAGGAATTGTAAACTGATTTGAAGAAATCATGACACAAAACTTCCCTAACCTGGTGAAGGAAATAGATATACAAGCCCAGGAGTGCAGAAAGTCCTAAACAAGATGAACCCACATGGGCCAACTCCAAGACACATCATAATTAAAATGCCAAAGATTAGGGCCGGCTGAGTGGCGCGTTGGTTAAGAACTGGCTTGGGACACCAGAGGGCCCTGGTTCGGATCCCATATATGAGGGCCAGTGACACTGCCCTCTACAACTAAGATGCTGAACAACAGCTCAACCTGGAGCTGGGCTGTGTGAGTTGCCGGCGACGGCGTAGGCTGCAGCC